>NW_024606276.1:0-7564 GCF_018296145.1 Oncorhynchus tshawytscha | reverse complement strand
CTTATGGCTCAATACTGCCCCCGTTGGAGGAAGTGCGTGCCCATAGTAAACTGAAAATATTTTTTTCCAAAATTGCTAATATATGCATATAATAATAATTATTGAATAGAAAACACTCTAAAGTTTCTAAAACCGTTTAAATTATGTCTGTATGTAAAGCAGAACTCTCAGGGCAGCCTTTCTCCCAAACTCTCTCTTGTCAAGAGAAAAGTTGGGTCAACTTTGACGTCATCGCCCCCACCCTTCCCAGGCAGCTACCGATCTGGGAACAGTATGTATTTGTTCAGCGCGATGTCTGCTTTCAATTGGCACGTTCATTGTTTGAATTTCGCTCCCTCATCCTTTGGCGGGCGAAAATGCCCGGTTCACTCTCACATACATGCACTCTATTGCGCGCGGCCGATTTGGGAACGTTCTTTCCAATAGACACCAGTTGAAGCCGGTTCGTTTGTTCGCGATGATCATTGTTTTACATGATAAAAACATCATTTTGCTCGATTCTGCACTTAGTTTGACCAGTTTAGTCAACATATAATATGTAATTTTGAAGTTTGATTGCGCAAGAGTGCGGGACCAGAAGGAGCAGAAGTTATTTTGGGTGCATTTCAGCTGAAGCTGTTAGCATATGCTAATACAAAGACGCACAACTTGAAACCAAACGATGTATTGGGTAAGTATGACTCCTTCTACGTCTTCTGATCGAAGAACATCAAAGGTAAGGGAATATTTATGTGGTTATTTTGGGTTTCTGTGGACTCCAAACGTAGAGGAGACACTGCTAATATCTGAGCGCCGACTCATAGCATAGACTAGTGAACGAATTCTGTAACGTTAAAAATAAATGTAACACAGCGGTTGTATTAAGAAGAAGTGTATCTTTGTAACTATATGTAGAACATGTATATTTAGTCATGTTTATTGCTTGTTATCTGACGTTATCTGTCCGAGCTATCATAATTTCTCCGGACATTTTGAGTAGCATTTTTGAAATGTCGTCATTGTAAACAGAGATTTATGGATATTAATGGCATATTATTGAAAAAAAAAAAAAAAAAGTACTGTGTAACATGTAATATTACTGTCATCTGATGAAGATTTTCAAAAGGTTAGTGAATTATTTATTTTTTAATCCTACTTTTAAATTTTATATTTTCTGGGACAAAATGGCCGCTGCTTGCATTTTGTTTCGGTGGTGGTCTAATATAAATGTGTGCTATGTTTTCGCCGTAAAACATTTTAGAAATCTGACTTGCTGGGTAGATGAACAAGGTGTTTATCTTTCATTTGAGCTATTGGACTTGTGTAGGTGTGGAGGTTAAATATGTCTAAGAATATTTTTTCACATTTTGCGTTATGCTAATGAGCTTGAGCCGTAGTCACGATCCCGGATCCGGGATGGGTAGCATCAAGAGGTTAATTGATGTGTAACTGTGGTTTTGTATGAGTATTTATTGTGTGGTGGGCCCCCAGACCCAATAAAGAGTATTTAAAACTCAAACTCTCTCTCTCTCTCTCTCTCCATATCATCTACTGTCTCTCTCTCTCTCTCATATCATCTACTCTCTCTCTCTCTCTCTCTCCATATCATCTACTGTCTCTCTCTCTCTCTCCCATATCATCTACTCTCTCTCTCTCTCTCTCCCATATCATCTACTCTCTCTCTCTCTCTCTCTCTCCATATCATCTACTGTCTCTCTCTCTCCATATCATCTACTCTCTCTCTCTCTCTCTCTCTCTCCATATCATCTACTCTCTCTCTCTCCATATCATCTACTGTCTCTCTCTCTCCATATCATCTACTCTCTCTCTCTCTCCATATCATCTACTCTCTCTCTCTCTCTCCATATCATCTACTGTCTCTCTCTCTCTCTCTCCATATCATCTACTGTCTCTCTCTCTCATATCATCTACTCTCTCTCTCTCTCTCTCTCCATATCATCTACTGTCTCTCTCTCTCTCTCCATATCATCTACTCTCTCTCTCTCTCTCTCTCTCTCTCCATATCATCTACTCTCTCTCTCTCTCCATATCATCTATCTACTCTCTCTCTCTCTCTCTCCATATCATCTACTCTCTCTCTCTCTCCATATCATCTACTCTCTCTCTCTCTCTCTCTCCATATCATCTACTCTCTCTCTCTCCATATCATCTACTCTCTCTCTCTCTCTCTCCCATATCATCTACTCTCTCTCTCTCTCTCTCCATATCATCTACTCTCTCTCTCTCTCCATATCATCTACTCTCTCTCTCTCTCTCTCCATATCATCTACTGTCTCTCTCTCTCTCTCCATATCATCTACTCTCTCTCTCTCTCCATATCATCTACTGTCTCTCTCTCTCTCTCTCTCTCTCTCTCTCTCCATATCATCTACTGTCTCTCTCTCTCTCTCTCTCCATATCATCTACTGTCTCTCTCTCTCTCCATATCATCTACTGTCTCTCTCTCTCTCCATATCATCTACTGTCTCTCTCTCTCTCTCTCTCTCCATATCATCTACTGTCTCTCTCTCTCTCTCTCTCCATATCATCTACTGTCTCTCTCTCTCTCTCTCTCTCTCTCTCTCTCCATATCGTCTACTGTCTCTCTCTCCATATCGTCTACTGTCCATCTCTCTCGCTCCATATCGTCTATTGTCTCTCTCTCCATATCGTCTACTGTCTCTCTCTCCATATCGTGTCTCTCTCTCTCATATCGTCTACTGTCTCTCTCTCTCTCCATATCGTCTATTCTCTCTTTCTCTCCATATCGTCTACTCTCTCTTTCTCTCCATATCGTCTACTCTCTCTCTCTCTCTCTCCATATCGTCTACTGTCTCTCTCTCTTTCTCCATATCGTCTCTCTCTCTCCATATTGTCTACTCTCTCTCTCTCTCTCCCCCATATCGTCTACTGTCTTTCTCTCTCTCTCTCCATATCGTCTACTCTCTCTCTCTCTCCACATCATCTACTGTCTCTCTCTCTCTCTCCATATCATCTACTGTCTCTCTCTCTCTCTATATATATATATCGTCTATTGGCTCTCTCTCCATATCATCTACTCTCTCTCTCTATATATATATATATCATTTACTGTCTCTCTCTCCATATAGTCTACTGTCTCTCTCTTCATATCGTGTCTCTCTCTCTCCATATCGTCTACTGTCTCTCTCTCTCTCCATATCGTCTACTCTCTCTCTCTCCACATCATCTACTGTCTCTCTCTCTCCATATCGTCTACTGTCTCTCTCTCTCTATATATATATATCGTCTATTGGCTCTCTCTCCATATCGTCTACTCTCTCTCTCTCTCTATATATATATATATATCATTTTACTGTCTCTCTCTCCATATAGTCTACTGTCTCTCTCTTCATATCGTGTCTCTCTCTCCCATATCGTCTACTGTCTCTCTCTCTCTCCATATCGTCTACTCTCTCTCTCTCTCCACATCATCTACTGTCTCTCTCTCTCTCTCCATATCGTCTACTGTCTCTCTCTCTCTCTCTATATATATATAGTCTATTGGCTCTCTCTCCATATCATCTACTCTCTCTCTCTCTCTCTCCTCTCCATATCATCTACTGTCTCTCTCTCTCTCCATATCATCTACTCTCTCTCTCTCTCTCTCTCCATATCATCTACTGTCTCTCTCTCTCTCTCTCCATATCATCTACTCTCTCTCTCTCTCTCTCTCCATATCATCTACTCTCTCTCTCTCTCTCTCCATATCATCTACTGTCTCTCTCTCTCATATCATCTACTCTCTCTCTCTCTCTCTCTCCATATCATCTACTCTCTCTCTCTCTCCATATCATCTACTGTCTCTCTCTCTCCATATCATCTACTCTCTCTCTCTCTCCATATCATCTACTCTCTCTCTCTCTCTCCATATCATCTACTGTCTCTCTCTCTCTCTCCTCCATATCATCTACTGTCTCTCTCTCTCATATCATCTACTCTCTCTCTCTCTCTCTCTCCATATCATCTACTGTCTCTCTCTCTCTCTCTCCATATCATCTACTCTCTCTCTCTCTCTCTCTCTCTCTCCATATCATCTACTCTCTCTCTCTCCATATCATCTACTCTCTCTCTCTCTCTCTCTCTCTCCATATCATCTACTCTCTCTCTCTCTCCATATCATCTACTCTCTCTCTCTCTCTCTCTCCATATCATCTACTCTCTCTCTCTCTCCATATCATCTACTCTCTCTCTCTCTCTCTCCTCCATATCAACTACTCTCTCTCTCTCTCTCCCATATCATCTACTCTCTCTCTCTCTCTCTCTCCATATCATCTACTCTCTCTCTCTCCATATCATCTACTGTCTCTCTCTCTCTCTCCATATCATCTACTCTCTCTCTCTCTCCATATCATCTACTGTCTCTCTCTCTCTCTCTCTCTCTCTCTCTCCATATCATCTACTGTCTCTCTCTCTCTCTCTCCATATCATCTACTGTCTCTCTCTCTCTCTCTCTCTCTCCATATCATCTACTGTCTCTCTCTCTCTCCATATCATCTACTGTCTCTCTCTCTCTCTCTCTCTCTCTCCATATCATCTACTGTCTCTCTCTCTCTCTCCTCCATATCATCTACTGTCTCTCTCTCTCTCTCTCTCTCTCTCTCTCCATATCATCTACTGTCTCTCTCTCCATATCATCTACTGTCCATCTCCTCGCTCCATATCGTCTATTGTCTCTCTCTCCATATCGTCTACTGTCTCTCTCTCCATATCGTGTCTCTCTCTCTCATATCGTCTACTGTCTCTCTCTCTCTCCATATCGTCTATTGTCTCTCTCTCTCTCCATATCGTCTATTCTCTCTTTCTCTCCATATCGTCTACTCTCTCTCTCTCTCTCTCTCCCCATATCGTCTACTGTCTCTCTCTTTTCTCCATATCGTCTCTCTCTCTCCATATTGTCTACTCTCTCTCTCTCTCTCTATCTCTCTCTCTCCCCCCATATCGTCTACTGTCTTTCTCTCTCTCTCTCCATATCGTCTACTCTCTCTCTCTCTCCACATCATCTACTGTCTCTCTCTCTCTCCCATATCGTCTACTGTCTCTCTCTCTCTATATATATATATATCGTCTATTGGCTCTCTCTCCATATCGTCTACTCTCTCTCTCTCTCTCTATATATATATATATCATTTTACTGTCTCTCTCTCCATATAGTCTACTGTCTCTCTCTTCATATCGTGTCTCTCTCTCTCCATATCGTCTACTGTCTCTCTCTCTCTCCATATCGTCTACTCTCTCTCTCTCTCCACATCATCTACTGTCTCTCTCTCTCTCTCCATATCGTCTACTGTCTCTCTCTCTCTCTCTCTATATCGTCTACTGGCTCTCTCTCCATATCGTCTACTCTCTCTCTCTATATATATATATATATCATTTACTGTCTCTCTCTCCATATAGTCTACTGTCTCTCTCTTCATATCGTCTCTCTCTCTCTCCATATCGTCTACTGTCTCTCTCTCTCTCCATATCGTCTATTGTCTCTCTCTCCTTATCGTCTACTCTCTGTCTCTCTCTCTCCATATCGTCTAATCTCTCTCTCTCTCCATATCGTCTACTGTCTCTCTCTCTCTCTTCATATCATCGTCTACGCTCGCTCGCTCTCTCTCTCTCTCTCTCTCTCTCTCGTCTACTGTCTCTCTCAATTCAATTCAAGGGGCTTTATTTGCATGGGAAACATGTGTTAACATTGCCAAAGCAAGTGAGGTAGATAATATACAAAAGTGAAATAAACAATAAAAATTAACAGTAAACATTACACATACAGACATTTCTCTCTCTCTCACTCTCTCTCTATATATATATTGTCTACTGTCTCTCTCTCTCTCCATATCATCTACTCTCTCTCTCTCTATATATATATTGTCTACTGTCTCTCTCTCTCTCTCTACATATCGTCTACTCTCTCTCTCTCTCTCTCTCTCCATATCGTCTACTGTCTCTCTCTCTCTCTCTCTCTCTATATATATATCTCTACTGTCTCTCTCTCTCTCCATATCATCTACGGTCTACTCTCTCTCTACATATCGTCGACTGTCTACTCTCTCTCTCCATATCGTCGACTGTCTTCTCATCTACTGTCCCCCTCTGTCTCTCTCTATATCATCTACTGTCCCTCTCTCTCTCTCCATATCGTCTACTCTCTCTCTCCATATCGTCTAATCTCTCTCTCTCTCCATATCATCTACGGTCTACTCTCTCTCTACATATCGTCGACTGTCTACTCTCTCTCTCCATATCGTCGACTGTCTTCTCTCTCTCATCTACTGTCCCCTCTGTCTCTCTCTATATCATCTACTGTCCCTCTCTCTCTCTCTCCATATCGTCTACTCTCTCTCTCTCCATATCGTCTAATCTCTCTCTCTCTCTCTCTCCATATTGTCTACTGTCTCTCTCTTCATATCATCGTCTACTCTCTCTCTCTCTCTCTCTCTCTCTCTCTCTCCATATCGTCTACTGTCTCTCTTAATTCAATTCAATTTAAGGGCTTTATTGACATGGGAAACATGTGTTAACATTGCCAAAGCAAGTGAGGTAGATAATATACAAAAGTGAAATAAACAATAAAAATTAACAGTAAACATTACACATACAGATATTTCTCTCTCTCTCACTCTCTATATATATTGTCTACTGTCTCTCTCTCTCTCTCTCTTTCTCTCCATATCATCTACTCTCTCTCTCTCTCTCTATATATATATATATATATATCGTCTACTGTCTCTCTCTCTCTCCATATCGTCTACGGTCTACTCTCTCTCCATATCGTCTACGGTCTACTCTCTCTCCATATCGTCTACTGTCTACTCTCTCTCTCCATATCGTCGACTGTCTTCTCTCTCTCTCCATATCGTCTACGGTCTACTCTCTCTCTCCATATCGTCGACTGTCGTCTCTCTCTCTCCATATCGTCTACTGTCTACTCTCTCTCTCCATATCGTCTACTGTCTACTCTCTCTCCCATATCGTCTACGGTCTACTCTCTCTCTCCATATCGTCTACTGTCTACTCTCTCTCTCCATATCGTCTACGGTCTACTCTCTCTCTCCATATCGTCGACTGTCTTCTCTCTCTCTCATATCGTCTACTGTCTACTCTCTCTCTCCATATCGTCTACTCTCTCTCTCCATATCGTCTAATCTCTCTCTCTCTCCATATCATCTACGGTCTACTCTCTCTCTACATATCGTCGACTGTCTACTCTCTCTCTCCATATCGTCGACTGTCTTCTCTCTCATCTACTGTCCCCCTCTGTCTCTCTCTATATCATCTACTGTCCCTCTCTCTCTCTCCATATCGTCTACTCTCTCTCTCTCCATATCGTCTAATCTCTCTCTCTCTCTCTCTCTCCATATTGTCTACTGTCTCTCTCTTCATATCATCGTCTACTCTCTCTCTCTCTCTCTCTCTCTCTCTCCATATCGTCTACTGTCTCTCTTAATTCAATTCAATTTAAGGGGCTTTATTGACATGGGAAACATGTGTTAACATTGCCAAAGCAAGTGAGGTAGATAATATACAAAGTGAAATAAACAATAAAAATTAACAGTAAACATTACACATACAGATA
>NW_024606275.1:0-7560 GCF_018296145.1 Oncorhynchus tshawytscha | reverse complement strand
TGACATACACTGAGTATACAACACATGCTCTTTCCATGACATACTGTAGACTGACCAGGGGATTGAAAGCTTCGATCCCTTGTTTTTTTTCATACATATTTTTTGTATTTAACCTTTATTAAACGAGGCAATTGATGTCACCCATTAATGTCACCTATTAAATCCAGTTCAATCAGTGTAGATGAAGGTGAGGAGACAAGTTAAATAAGGATTGTTTTTAAAGCCACACCACAGGACACACCACAGAACACACCACAGAACACACCACAGGACAGCTCCCACTGACCAACCGACTGTCGACTGAGGGATTATGTGGGGTATTTCTGATGTTAGGAGTAGGCACTGAAGCTGGGACACCAGGAGACCAACAGTTATTACAGTGATTATTGGGCACAACATTGACTAAAGGTCACATTTATCATGAACAAAAGGAAAGAGAATGTGTGTGTTTACCATGAATAATGTAATTCTGAATACAGATCTTGTTCGATGTTGATTGAAAACTAGTCTCTTGACTTGATTTAAAACATACTCATGTCGACTGTGAAAATGAAATTGTGGTAGGTGACCTGTTCACTAATGTATTGAGACTGATAAAGTCCTTTGTCGTTGATGGGTGAGGTTTCTGATGGTGAGAGAGATCCAGTCTGAGCATCCATCTGTAGCCAGTCTTTGAACGGCGCAGAAGCAAAGTTTGGTAAGATAATTACGGTTTGTGCCGTCATTCTGAAAACTCCATTGATTGACCATGGCATGGAATCATCTCGGTTTTAATTTCAACCATATTTTTATACATTGCTGGTATGTATCAATTCGTAAAGAGTGACAACTTTAGATGTGGTCGACTATGAAGTTATCACGTTAGATTACGAGCTTTTTGAATGCAACAATAATAAAGATTGTTTGTTGCAATCGAGATTAAAGATGTTCCTATGAGCGTTCTACTGATGAACTTTTTGGCATTTGGGAAACCGGGACCAGGTTGTGGCAATTGACCCAGTTTACTTTGTGCATCTACGTCATCTCGCTGTCTTCACAGACAACTAAAACAAACCTCAGCGCCGCAATACCGCTAGAGCAAACTGAGTATGGCCCAGGTTGGCACACTGTCACAAGTAATAAAAACAAGGACGAAACACAAACAAGATGGTACAGCAGAGCACCCGGATGGAGAGGCTAGCTAGCTGCTCTAAACTATTGAAAAGCTGCGGGTAGCCTTATACTTCTGCGCTTATACACTAACATAGACCTCTTACCAAGCGAACCCTTTCTGGAATCCGCCGATAAAAGCGAAAGTGGTGACCCAAAGTAATGAACTCTGGAACAATCTATAAAAATATGTATAAAAAAGAGGGAGGGACCTAACTGCCCTAAAATGACAACGGTGCGCCCGCCTTAGAGCAAATAAAGCGGTCGAAGAGACCCATGAAGTCCTAGTACTTTAAAATGACAACGCTTCAATATTTGGGAATATCAGTACTTTTCATCAGGTAGGCTATTCCTAAAAATGTACTTCGTGTCGGTGTTTGTTTTTACCCCCAACCCAATCCACAAGACTCCTGAACAGGTTATCAAATGGCTACCCGTACGATTTCCATTATGTTCCCCCCAAAACCCTCTTTTACACGGCTGCTACTCTCTGTTTAGCATATATTCATAGTCACTTTAACCATATCTACATTTTACATGCTACCTCAATCAGCCCACTAACCGGTGCCTGTATATAGCCTCACGACTGTTATTAGCCCCGCTTCTGTTATTTTTTCACTGTCTTTTTTTTTTTTACTGTTGTTCTTATTTCTTTAATTACCTATTGTTCACCTAATACCTTTTTTGCACTGCTGGTTACAACAGGCAGGTCTCCTCATAATGTGTAGGCTAGCCTATTAGAGATTGCTGGACAGCTCAAAGATTTTAAAGATGTTCATATGAAGGTTCTACTGATGAACTTTTTACTGCTTTTTTGGGAAACCGGGCCCTAGGTTGTGGCAATAGACCCAGTACTTCAGTTTAATTTGTGGTGTCTACGTAATCTTGCTGAGTTTACCTTTAAACCTAACCTATAACCTTAACCTAAAAATACATGTTTTATGAAACTTAAACTAAATAAAAACTAGTAAAGTGGATCTGAAAACAAACTTAAGGTCAACTGAATTTCAAATTAAAACAAAACTATAATAACCTTGATACACACAAACAGTATGATTTGTGCCCTTTGTCTTTGCTACTGAACAACACATTCATATTTTATTTGTTTGATTCCAGATCTGTTGGGAGCTGTGAATGCTGAAGTCAATACATTGACAGGGAGAGAGGGGCAGTCTGTCACTCTACACCTGGACTAACTGGACTACAGGCTGATAAGATATTTTGGTTCTTTGGTCCAGTCATTCCAAACACCTCAATAGTTGAGAGTCAGCTCATCAGAGGAGAGAACATCACAGAATTCAAAGGAAGATTCCGAGAGAAACTGCAGCTGGACAGAGAAACTGGATCTCTCACCATCAGAAATCTCACCCTCAACAACTCTGGAGTTTATCAGCTAGACATTTTCAATACACACAAAACATCTCAGAGATTCTATCTAACTGTCTATGGTGAGTATTGGTTTTTATATATAACAGGGTTTCAAGTGGGACCCAATGCCCATACCTTACAGTAATAGGTGTGACACAAAACATTACACAGTGCCTATAATATTCATCCCCAGTGGACTTTTCACATTTTGTTGTGTTACAAAGTGGGGTTGACATGGATTTAGACCAATAGGGTTGTTTTGTCATTAATCTACACAAAATAATCCATAATGTCAAAGTGAAAAGAAAACTCTATAAAAAATGTTCAACCCACTTTTTAGAACAAGCCTAAAATAGTTCAGGATTAAGATTGGCCTAACAAATCACATACTCTGTGTGAAATAACACAATAATATGATTTTTGAATGACTACCCCTTCCTGTGTACCTGATAGCTACATACAACATCTGAAGGTCCCTCAGTTGAGTAGTGAATTTGAAGCACAGATTCAACCACACAGACCAGAGACATGTTCAATACCTCATCAAGGCTGTATCACAACCGGTCGTGATTAGGAGTCCCAAAGGGCTGCGCACAATTGGTGCAGCGTCGTCAGGATATGGCCGGTGTAGGCTGTCATTGTAAATAAGAATTTGTTCTTAACTGACTTGCCTAGTAAATTGAAGGTATTTAAAAAATTAATAATTCAATATTTTGTAGCACAATAATATACGTATTATAGGCACTATATTATTATTAGTATTATAATACATGAAATAATAATAATAATTCAATCCATCCCATTTTGTATTATTATATAGGCACTATATTATTATTAGTATTATAATACATGATAATTATTATTATTATATAATAGGCTATATTATAATGCTAGCCATGTTGTTGCAGTTTTTTTATCACTTTGGCACATTTTTCAGATGTAAGGTATATTTTCAAAACTCTTGGTACAACACTTGTAATGCCCCCTGTCTTATGTTCAGAACCTTTGAATTAGGATTCATTTGAGGTCAAAACATCTTTCAACCCTGAGTCATTCATGAAAAATCATGTTTTCTTCAGAAAATAACATGAACATTGGATTTAAGGAAGGAATTGATGTAGTGTACTGTATGCCATTTCTGCCCCAAGCAACATTGCACAATATAAACTTTTGTGACTTGTCACTGTAACTGCTACAGTATCATCAGCTAAAATCATAATCTTATAGTGTATCAATTAAATTATGGTATTTATAACACCATTGTAACGATTGTTATTATGTCCTCAGTCACCAAATCTAAAGCCGTATTATGAATAGGCCTAACCAGACATTTAGAATTGAAACCGTTTATGCGAATCACATGTATGTTCTTGTAATAATGTGGGGTTAGCCATGTTATCCGATGTCTTGTTTTTTGATCACCTGTCAGATAAAAATAACCATGTTTAGAGTTTGTGGTCGAACGCAGACAATTGGATTGTGCGCGCAAAACCTCATGTTGTGCTTTGCTCGGTAGCCTAAAATGCTCTGTCTAATCATGTATTTAGCCTAGGCATACTTATCGAAACTTACAACTATAATGTGATCATATATAACAATCAAAACGTGGAGGTATATGAAAACTAATATTAAACGATTACCTTGTTTATTGTTCATTTCCTGATACGAGTTTTGACTGTCAAACAGTGGGTGCGTTCGAGCTCATAGTTTATTCAGTGTAGCCTACGGGTATAATGGGAACAGCTTATGCCAGAGGAGGCAGGAGCTGTATGTTATTTTGTTTGTATGTTGTGTTCAGTCAACGGCATAATTCTTCACTTTCAAATTAAAAGCCTCAGTCTGGCAAGAAAAACTAGATCCGCATTGTTGCTGTAAAATCCTACCACTGTGTCAACGTCACACCAAGTGTTGCTTTGTGACGAGCAAATACTTTGAATATGAATGCAAATTGAAAGGGTTATTTTGTGCAGTGAACAAGTGACTGTTTGTTGCACTCAGTCAATTGAGAATGTGCTTAGTTTTGAATTGAGCAGTTTTGATCTGTTTAGATTTGTGCTTAAAGTTGTGAAAATGTACCACATACTTGTGAAAATTGCACCAAAGTGATAAATAAAAAACGAAATGTGCTCACCACACCTTTGTTACTAGAGAGAGTTGTCCTCCTACCCAGAGGACCAATATTAATGACATGAATCTGTGTTAAATCATTGTTTGAATTTTAATATCCCAGCTCCAGTACCACTTCCTCAAGTCAAAAAAATCCCTGAAGGTGATTTTCTGGACAGTTCATCAGAGAAGGGGAGCTGTTCAGTGGTGTGTTCTGTGGAGAACCGGAGAGACATGACCCTGTCCTGGTACAGAGGAGAGAAGAGACTCAACCAGACCAGCAGCCCTGACCTCTCCACCAACCTGTCTCTCCCTCTGGAGATAAAGCTACAGGACAACAATATCTACAGCTGTGTGGCTGCCAACCCAGTCAGCAACCAGACAACCAAACTCAACATTGAAACACTCTGCCTTCAGTTTGTAGGTATGTCATTAATGGTAATGTGCAACATTTTCTTTGTTATTGGACTGGTTAATTAGTTTACTTGGATCCCCTGTCACTTCTATTCTTCCAGCGCTGTGGGTTAGACACCAGATAAAACAGTAATATTTATCGACAGGAACAGCCCACACAGACAGCATTCAGTTACATTATTTTTTGCTATTGATTAAATTAAGCAAAAAAGTAGGACAATTTAGCAACACTATCAAATTAAATGATGAGAAGAAACAGGGTAAAGTGTATATATTGTTTTGGGACTCATCGGTTTGTTCCCTGTTTTTATTTCGACAGAGTCTGATCCTAATCTAATCACAATCGTTGTGATAGTCCTTGGAATAGGCCTAATGTTATTTATCGTAATATGCTGCATCTGGAAAAGGAAATATATTAAAGGTAAGTGACATCCTTCTTGAGTAGCCTAAAGACAAAGTACTCCTGCCATGGTTGATACTGTACGGTATGAGCAGTGTTGAAATACGCAATTGTTTTTGTGCTCACTGTACAGGGTGCTGTGTATCCACCTCAGGGAGTCCAGAAGAGGAGGACTCTGTGGTGTAGCCTACTCTGTCAGACCCTGGATTTTTATTTATTTATTTTCATTTTACCTTTATTTAACTAGGCAAGTCAGTTAAGAACAAATTCTTATTTTCAATGACGGCCGAGGAACAGTGGGTTAACTGCCTGTTCAGGGGCAGAACGACAGATTTGTACCTTGTCAGCTCGGAGATTTGAACTTGCAACCTTTCGGTTACAAGTCCAACGCTCAATTTCATCTTCTTCCCCATTGAAGAAAAAGAACCCATTAGACTGTGTCCCTGCCACTGTAAAAACAGAATGTACATTTTGACATGAACAAAGGATGTGTTTTATGCAGCAAATAATCACTCCTCTACACTGTACCAACTTCTGTCTGCAATTGTATTACTAAAGGAGTATTTTAATACTTAAACAAAGAGTCTGTGTTTCCTTTCCATTACTAATGTATGTTTGATAATTATATAGACCTGATCATTTGTTGAAGAAATTGACCAACAGTTGAATAAATATTAACTTTTTTTTAAAGATAGCCTTAAAGGGCAATTCCACCACTTTTCAACCTTATATTCATTATTTCCAGTACCAAACCAGTGTCTACAGCGCACTTCTATGATCTGTGGTTAAAAAATGCTTCTGTGACCATGGTGTTCCTCACTTCACTGCGATTCTCATGTTTGAAAATCACTGTTTTATAAATGTTTCAACTTTTAATATATATATATATATATATATATTATATTTACCCCATTTTTCGGTATCCAATTGGTAGTTAGACTTGTCTCATGGCTTCAACTCCCTTACGGACTCGGGAGAGGTGAAGGTCGAGAGCCGTGCGTCCTCAGAAACACAACCCAACCAAGCTGCACTGCTTCTTGAAACAATGCCCACTAAACCCAGAAGCCAGCCACAGTGCTGTGTCAGAGGAAACCGCATACACCTGGTGATGGTGTCAGTGTGCTGGTCGCGGCCGGCTGCGACAGAGCCAGGATTCAAACCCAGAATCTTTAGTGCCACAGCTCGTACTGCGATGCAGTGCCTTAGACCACCGCCGATGCCATCACGTGAATAAATGTATATATTTTTTTCCACAAAACGTATACATGCACCATTTTCACATATGTAGAGACTGGAATTGTGATGGAGAAAATGAAATGAGGTTGAAAAGTGGTGGAATTGCCCTTAAACTTTTGGCTATTTTTACTGTATTACAAAAGTCATATTGAACTGTGTTTGGTTGATATCGGGACCAAATATCAAAATTGTAAATATACTTTATATATCTAATGGTAGGATAGTTTCATCTGAGCCACTGGCTCAATCCTATTATTTTACTTACATTTTTGGTTTATTTGGTGACCTAAATCCAACATATTACTTGTCGACACGTTAATAGGCTATTTACTGTATTTCATAAGTGATTTTGAATTGTGTTGGCAACCAAATATCAACATTTGAAGGAGATACCACATGTCATGTCATGTAATGTTAAAATGATAAATCAACCAAAGCTTCAAACTCAAGGCCTATATGTATTATCTATTTTTAGTTGGACCCTTTGTTGAATTTTAAACAATAGCTATAAAGGCCTAAATAGTATAATTGATAAATGAATGATAAAGTATGGTTACGTTTCATTTGCTATGTTAAACATATCCTTTGGAATGACTTCGAAAGCAACAGTGAATCTATTTAGTTATTAAGAGATCTCTCAATCATTCTCACAATAGCACATTGGTAATAGTCAGTGAGAGATATCAAAGATGGGCTTAATTAAGACCCTGGATGGGAGACCAAATGGGTAGCTGTATATAGATTAACTCTCCAGTAGGAGGTGTTGCCCATCCTATTGTTTTTTTTCTGATAGTGGATATAACGTTGACGATCTGATGTCGTTTCAAAAGTACAAAATCAACATATGTTAAACAAGGTTTGTCTATGTTGAAAATTGGTTTCCCATG
>NW_024606274.1:0-7559 GCF_018296145.1 Oncorhynchus tshawytscha | reverse complement strand
TATATTTAGAACCACCTGATGGAATCCAACTATGAAGGTTGTATATATTTAGAACCACCTGATGGAATCCAACTATGAAGGTTGTATATATTTAGAACCACCTGATGGATAGGAATCCATCCACGTCTGTGTCCCACAACTGTCTAGTTGTGTGTATTCTGACTTCTAATACAGAATTAATTAGTAAGTAAACATATTACCAGTAAGCTCTACAACATTTGTTTTAAAATCACACCAAGATTGTTTTAAATTATTAAATGTTTGAAAACTGGCCTCAGGTTATTGTGAGGCAGTTTTATCATGTGGAGATTTCATTCTGTTCTCTCTTTAAATAAACACTGTCTTTGGCAGGAGGAAAACCGAACTTGGAGGAACCAGAGACGTCCAAACCAGCAAGACGACACCTCTGCTCCCAGATTGGAAAGAGTTTTACCAAGTTAGGAAGCCTGAACAGACATGAGGGGACACACACTGGAGATGGGGAAAGTGACACAGAACTACTACAGGACGAAGACGAGTCACTGAGCGAACACAGCTTTGACTCCCAGACGGAAGATATGTTTTTACATGGCGAGGACATGGTTTTGGACTGGTAAGTTCTTCTCATGATAATGCCGGGATTTGAAATTAATAAAATATGATCAATTAGAGAATTTTTATGAGAGATTTTTTACATTATAATCAGTAATGAAATGTGTAAAGACATTGGCTATACATTGTGGGTGAATGTGTAGATACAGTGGGGAGAACAAGTATTTGATACACTGCCAATTTTACAGGTTTTCCTACTTACAAAGCATGTAGAGGTCTGTCATTTTTTTTATCATAGGTACACTACAACTGTGAGAGACGGAATCTAAAACAAAAATCCAGAAAATCACATTGTATGATTTTTTAAAGTAATTAATTTGCATTTTGTTGCATGACGTAAGTATTTGATACATCAGAAAAGCAGAACTTAATATTTGGTACAGAAACCTTTGTTTGCAATTACAGAGATCATACGTTTCCTGTAGTTCTTGACCAGGTTTGCACACACTGCAGCAGGGATTTTGTCCCACTCCTCCATACAGACCTTCTCCAGATCCTTCAGGTTTCGGGGCTGTCGCTGGGCAATACGGACTTTCAGCTCCCTCCAAAGATTTTCTATTGGGTTTAGGTCTGGAGATTGGCTAGGCCACTCCAGGACATTGAGATGCTTCTTACGGAGCCACTCCTTAGTTGCCCTGGCTGTGTGATTCAAGTCATTGTCATGCTGGAAGACCCAGCCACGACCCATCTTCAATGCTCTTACTGAGGGAAGGAGGTTGTTGGCCAAGATCTCGCGATACATGGCCCCATCCATCCTCCCCTCAATACGGTGGAGTCGTCCTGTCCCCTTTGCAGAAAAGCATCCCCAAAGCATGATGTTTCCACCTCCATGCTTCACGGTTGGGATGGTGTTCTTTGGGTTGTACTCATCCTTCTTCCTTCAAACATGGCAAGTGGAGTTTAGACCAAAAAGCTCTTTTTGTCTCATCAGACCACATGACCTTCTCCCATTCCTCCTCTGGATCATCCAGATGGTCATTGGCAAACTTCAGACGGCCCTGGACATGCGCTGGCTTGAGCAGGGGGACCTTGCCTGCTCTGCAGGATTTTAATCCATGACGGGATAGTGTGTTACTAATGGTTTTCTTTGAGACTGTGGTCCCAGCTCTCTTCAGGTCATTGACCAGGTCCTGCCGTGTATTTCTGGGCTGATCCCTCACCTTTCTCATGATCATTGATGCCCCAGACCGAGGGTGATTGACCGTCATCTTCAACTTCTTCCATTTTCTAATAATTGCGCCAACAGTTGTTGCCTTCTCACCAAGCCGCTTGCCTATTGTCCTGTAGCCCATCCCAACCTTGTGCAGGTCTACAATTTTATCCCTGATGTCCTTACTCAGCTATCTGGTCTTGGCCATTGTGGAGAGGTTGGAGTCTGTTTGATTGAGTGTGTGGACAGGTGTCTTTTATACAGGTAACGAGTTTAAACAGGTGCAGTTAATACAGGTAATGAGTGGAGAACAGGAGGGATTCTTAAAGAAAAACTAACAGGTCTGTGAGAGACGGAATTCTTACTGGTTGGTAGGTGATCAAATACTTATGTCATGCAATAAAATGCAAATGAATTACTTAAAAATCATACGATGTGATTTTCTGGATTTTAGTTTTAGATTCCGTCTCACAGTTGTAGTGTACCTATGATAAAAAAATGACAGACCTCCACATGCTTTGTAAGTAGGAAAACCTGCCAAATTGTCAGTGTATCAAATCCTTGTTCACCCCACTGTATCTATAGTATATAATCAATATCAATAGATTTGATATAAGAATGGAGTAGAATGGAACAGCAAACACTCACCTCACCACAGTGACCGTGTTCCCTCTACTCCACACAATGAGCTCACCACAGTGACCGTGTTCCCTCTACCACAGTGACCGTGACCGTTTCCCTCTACTCCACAATGAGCACCACAGTGACCGCCCTCACCACAGTGACCGTGTTCCCTCTACTCCACACAGTCACCTCACCACAGTGACCGTGTTCCCTCTACTCCACACAGTCACCTCACCACAGTGACCGTGTTCCCTCTACTCCACACAATGAGCTCACCACAGTGACCGTGTTCCCTCTACTCCACACAGTCACCTCACCACAGTGACCGTGTTCCCTCTACTCCACACAATCAGCTCACCACAGTGACCGTGTTCCCTCTACTCCACACAGTCACCTCACCACAGTGACCGTGTTCCCTCTACTCCACACAATGAGCTCACCACAGTGACCGTGTTCCCTCTACTCCACACAGTCACCTCACCACAGTGACCGTGTTCCCTCTACTCCACACAATGAGCTCACCACAGTGACCGTGTTCCCTCTACTCCACAATGAGCTATGGACCGACCACTGTGACCGTGAGGGAACCCTCTACTGAGCTCACACAGTAGCGGTCACCACAGTGACCGTATACTGTATGGAGTAGAGGGAACACGGTCACTGTGGTGAGGTGACTGTGTGGAGTAGAGGGAACACGGTCACTGTGGTGAGGTGACTGTGTGGAGTAGAGGGAACACGGTCACTGTGGTGAGGTGAGTTTGCTGTTCCATTCACTCCATTCCATTGTTATATAAATATCCATTGGGGGCTGGTGAGGGGAGGACGGCCCACAACAATGGCCAGAGTGGAATGGAACAGCACTTCACCATAGTGATTGTGTTCCCTCTACTCTATATAATATCTGTTTAATTGACGTGTTGATACCGGGCTCATCTGTAAAAGTATTCTTACTGATGGTTTTTTCTTACACAGTGCCAGGGACTCGGATGAACAATGGGAACCCACAATGTCAAGGTGTCCATCCCCCACTAATTCAGACGCTGAAGCTGGTTCATCCAGCCGGACCCCTGCTGCCTCCGGCTCCACACCTTCCCCCGCCCGGCCATCTAGAGGTGTGAAGAAGCCAGCCCAGAAGCGGAGGAGGGCCAGCGAACCAGCGACAACTACCATCGAGGCAGAGGATCGTTGGCACACTGTGCTAGAAGATGATGTGGAGCCACTTCCACCAACATTTAGACCGAAAAGGCATCCAGGACCTCAGCTGGACATGACTGCAGAGTACAGCCCCCGTCATCTTTTCCAGATGTTTTTCTCCTTGTCAGTTCTTGATTCGCTGGTTTCTAACACCAACAAGTATGGGGCTAAGAAACAAGCAGGCAAGAAAGAGGCATGGAAGCCCATTTCCATCCAAGACCTGTACTGTTACATCTCAATGGTTATTTACATGGGGGTGGTGAAGTTGAAAACCCTGAATGACTACTGGAAAACGTCACCTCTCTACCAACTGCCTTTCCCCACCACTCTCATGTCTTGTGAAAGGTTTCTGACTATCTCACGGGCGCTTCATATCAGTGACCCACAAGTTGATGACGACAATGACAAGAAGAGAGGCACAGCAAGCTTTGATAGGCTCTGCAAAATCAAACCTCTCTACTCCAGCATGGTTGAGGCCTGCAAGACCCATTTTCAGCCCAACCAGAACCTGTCCATAGATGAGAGGATGGTAGCCTCAAAGGCTAGAATTGGCCTCAAACAACGTATGTGTAACAAGCTGTGTGGGTACAAACTCTTTGTTTTGGCCGATTCTATGTGTGCCTACACTTGGAATTTGTTTGTTTGTGAGGGGGAAAGCAGTTTTGCGACCGGTAAGGGACTCAGTTATGATTCCGTTATGGAGTTGTTGGATTTTCAACTGCTGGGGAAGGGCTACAAACTGTTTATGGACAACTTCTACACAAGCCCTACCCTGTTCACAGACCTGAGGAAGCAGGATGTGTGGGCTTGTGGCACCATCCGTACCAACAGACAGGGCTTTCCGAAAGCCAAGGAGAATGACATGCCTAAGAGGGCTGATCGGGGTACCATGCGATGGATTCGTAAAGATGACCTGCTCTTTGTTAAGTGGATGGATGCCAGAGAGGTGGTCATGTGCTCCAGTATCCACAAATCCTTCAGTGGCGATCACGTCAACAGGCGTGTGAAGGATGCCAATGGTGCATGGGCCACAAAAAGGGTCCCCATTCCTGCTGCTATAAAGGATTACAACAAGAGCATGGGAGGTGTGGACCTGTCAGACGCTCTGATAGGCTACAACAATGTTCTTCACAAGACAATGAAATGGTACAGGACATTGTTCTATCACTTCATTGACATTGCTGTGATGAATGCATTCGTCCTTCATAAGGAAATGGCTCAGAGCTGTGGACAGACCTCCATGACACCGCTAGCCTTCAGAGAGCTGCTCATCCAGGAGCTTGCTGGCTACAACATGTCCACTGCATCACATTCTGTCCCTTCTACTCCTGCCATCAGTGGTGTTCACATTCCCAAATTCTTATCTGCAGGCATGAATGTGCCTCGGGGTAAAAAGGGCACAGTGGGGAGGCGTCGTTGTGTTCTGTGTCACAGGAAATGCTCTGTCGCCTGCACCGCTTGTTCTGTTACCCTCTGCTTTACACCAGAAAGAGACTGCTATGGGACTTGGCATCAGCAGCAGGATATTGTGTAGAGGACTGAGGATCTACACCAGAAAGAGACTGCTATGGGACTTGGCATCAGCAGCAGGATATTGTGTAGAGGACTGAGGATCTACACCAGAAAGAGACTGCTATGGGACTTGGCATCAGCAGCAGGATATTGTGTAGAGGACTGAGGATCTACACCAGAAAGAGACTGCTATGGGACTTGGCATCAGCAGCAGGATATTGTGTAGAGGACTGAGGATCTACACCAGAAAGAGACTGCTATGGGACTTGGCATCAGCAGCAGGATATTGGGACTTGGCATCAGAGGACTGAGGATCTACACCAGAAAGAGACTGCTATGGGACTTGGCATCAGCAGCAGGATATTGTGTAGAGGACTGAGGATCTACACCAGAAAGAGACTGCTATGGGACTTGGCATCAGCAGCAGGATATTGTGTAGAGGACTGAGGATCTACACCAGAAAGAGACTGCTATGGGACTTGGCATCAGCAGCAGGATATTGTGTAGAGGACTGAGGATCTACACCAGAAAGAGACTGCTATGGGACTTGGCATCAGCAGCAGGATATTGTGTAGAGGACTGAGGATCTACACCAGAAAGAGACTGCTATGGGACTTGGCATCAGCAGCAGGATATTGTGTAGAGGACTGAGGATCTACACCAGAAAGAGACTGCTATGGGACTTGGCATCAGCAGCATCAGAGGACTGAGCTAGGAGACTGCTATGGGACTTGGCATCAGCAGCAGGATATTGTGTAGAGGACTGAGGATCTACACCAGAAAGAGACTGCTATGGGACTTGGCATCAGCAGCAGGATATTGTGTAGAGGACTGAGGATCTTCCAAATACTGTCATTCTAAAGTGTGGAATTTGGATTATTATTTCATTTTTTTGGGGGGGGTGTTAGCATAGCATTTTTGTATGTTGTATATAGTTATTTGCTTGAAAATGTATCACTTTACCAATTCAGCCACTTGGGTAGATTTGGGCAACTTGTGTGGGACACCTGGGTGACTTCATATTAAATGTCAAAATATTGCTCAGTATGGCCTTTCTCTTGTGTTTCAAAGATGTTACAAAAAAAATAGTTTTTTTTTTTTTTTCTTCTTTGCGTTATCTTTCACCAGCTCATTCCTGACGTTACCAGTCTAAAACTGTAACCTTCAGAGTCTCCTTTCAAATGGTATCAAGAATCTGCATATCTTTGCTTCAGGTCCTGAGCTACAGGCAGTTGGATTTGGGTTTGTCAATTATGGTGAAAATGGGGAAGAAATGGGTGGATCCAACATTCATGAACCTTCACTGTCTTCATCGCTAAACTAGCAACAATAACTATTGTCTATTGTTATTCTGAATGACCTTCCTGGCCATATGAAATCCTAGCTAAATACAATGTTGGTGTCAGTTTTGATGTCTTTGGTTTTGCAAACATTTGTTTATTAGATTATATTTCTCATTAAGAATAATGTTTTAATTCTATATGGGTCACGCCTTGCTTTGGTCATGTTCTCTTATGGGTCAATTATTTTGAATTAGAATATAGAAATTATGCTGTCTGAATCACTTACAGTGCCTTTGGAAAGTATTCAGACCCCTTGACTTTTTCCACATTTTGTTATGTTACAACCTTATTCTACAATTGATTAAATAAAACACATTTTAAATCACATTTACATAATTGTTCAGACCCTTTGCTATGTGACTCAATTGAGCTCAGGTGCATCCTGTTTCCATTGATCATCCTTGATGTTTCTACAACTTGATTGGGGTAAATTCAATTGATTGGACATGATTTGGAAAGAACACACTTGTCAGTGCATGTCAGAGCAAAAACCAAGCCGTGAGGTCGAAGGAATTGTCCATAGAGCTCCGAGACAGGATTGTGTTGAGGCACAGATCTGGGGAAGGGTACCAAAACATTTCTGCAGCATTGAAGGGCCCTGAATTTGCCCCCTGCAGTAAAAGGGTAAAATTATCTGTTTAAGTCATTAGTAAAGGGCACATCGTTAAAGACAATAATTATATATATTTTTTTTGTGGTCTATATCCCGTCAATCCTTTATTCCTTCATAAACAGAAAACATATGTACCTAAACGCAACATGTCTGCAAGGGCCCCTCTAGGTTCACAACCTCTTGACCATTAAATCTGGACAGGTCGTCAGTAAAGGAAGCATAGTTAAAGAGTACAATGAACCTTTCAAAGAGGATGGTGTGAGACCTCTGGGGATTTTTGGGGGGGTTGACTGAGACATCCCTCTTATGGGGGTAGAATGTATTTGTTTAGGTCATCAGTAAAGGGGACATCTTAAATATTACAATGACACTTTCAAAGACTGACAAATCCACCCCGAGAACTATTTTTAAAATAGTAAAAATGATCTGTTTAGGTTGTTAGTAAAACATATGTTTTAAAAGACACTTGGGGGCCCAGGTTAATTATTTTGTGTACATATAGTTCCCCTGTGTGCAAGGGCCCCTGTCACGA
>NW_024606273.1:0-7557 GCF_018296145.1 Oncorhynchus tshawytscha | reverse complement strand
GTGGCATGGGGTTTTTTGTAATTGTGGTGTGTTTGTCTTGGGGTTTTGGTGGTGGTATTGGGATTGTAGCTAGTGGGTTGTCTAGCAAGGTCTATGGTTGTCTGGAGTGGTTCTCAATCAGAGGCAGGTGCTTATCGTTGTCTCTGGGATTGGGAACCATATTTAGCAGCCATATTCTTGAGTTTGTCGTGGTGATTGTCCTTAGTGTCTTACTTGTACTCTCTGTTAGTTTGCACTAGATAGGCTGTTTTCGGTTTTCATTACGTTTATTGTTTTGTAGTGTTTAGTGTTTAGTCGTGTTTACGTTTTGTTTAATAAATATGGATCGCAATCGACACGCTGCAGTTTGGTCCGACTCTCCTTCATCACCACTAGAAAACCGTTACAGAATCACCCACCACCAACGGACCAAGCAGCGTGTTAACAGGCAGGAACCACAGGAGAGGCAACAGAGGCAGCAGCAGCAGGAGCAGCAGCAGCTGCAGTGGGAGAGGCTGCACCACCTGGAGAAATGGACATGGGAGGAAGAACTGGACGGTAAAGGACCCTGGGCTCAGCCTGGAGAATATCGCCGCCCCAAGGAAGAACTGGAGGCGGCGAAAGCTGAGAGGCGCAGATATGAGGAGGCAGCACGGCGTAGCGGATGGAAGCCTGAGAATCAGCCCCAAAAATTTCTTGGGGGGCTCAGGGAGAGTGTGGCAGAGTCAGGAGTCAGACCTGAGCCAACTCTCCCTGTTTATCGTGAGGAGCCAAGGAGGAGACCAGAACCAGAGACTGTGAAGGAGTTAATGGGGAAATTGGAGGAGAGAGAAATGAGGGAGTTGCTGTGTTGGTGCTTTTTGCATGGAATTCGCCCGACGGAACGTGTTGGGGATTTGATGGCACCTGGGTTAGCGCTCCATACTCGTCCTGAGGTGCGTGTTAGTCGGCTGGTGAAGTTGGTGCCAGCCTCACGCACCAGGCCTCCTGTGCACATCCCTAGCCTTGCACATCCTGTGCCAACACTGCTCTCAAGATCTCCAGTACGCCTTCACGGTCTAGCCCATCCTGTGCTACCTCCACACTCCAGTCCTCCGGTAGCAGCTCCCCGCTCCAGGCTTCCTGTGCGTGTCCTCGATCCAGTACCACCAGTTCCAGCACCATGCACCAGGCCTTCAGTGTGCCTTGCCTGTTCAGCGCAGCCAGCGCTTTTCTCCTCTCCTGCGCTGCTGGAGTCTCCCGCCTGTTTAGCGCAGCCAGAGCCTTTCTCCTCTACAGCGCTGCCGGATCCTCCCGCCTGTTCAGCGCAGCCAGAGCCTTCCTCCTCTACAGCGCTGCCGGAGCCTCCCGCCTGTTTAGCGCAGCCAGAGCCTTTCTCCTCTCCTACGCTGCCGGAGTCTCCCGCCTGTTCAGCGCAGCCAGAGCTGCCAGCCTGCATGGAGAAGCCAGAGCTGCCAGCCTGCATGGAGCAGCCAGAGCTGTCAGTCTGCATGGAGCAGCCAGAGCTGTCAGTCTGCATGGAGCAGCCAGAGCTGCCAGTCTGCAAGGAGCAGCCAGAGCTGTCAGTCTGCATGGAGCAGCCAGAGCTGTCAGTCTGCATGGAGCAGCCAGAGCTGCCAGTCTGCATGAAGCAGCCAGTCTGCATGGAGCAGCCAGAGCTGTCAGTCTGCATGGAGCAGCCAGAGCTGCCAGTCTGCATGGAGCAGCCAGAGCTGCCAGTCTGCATGAAGCAGCCAGAGCTGTCAGTCTGCATGGAGCAGCCAGAGCTGCCAGTCTGCATGGAGCTGCCAGTCTGCAAGGAGCAGCCAGAGCTGTCAGTCTACATGAAGCAGCCCGAGCTGCCAGTCTGCATGAAGCAGCCAGTCTACATGGAGCAGCCAGAGCTGCCAGTCTGCATGAAGCAGCCAGAGCTGTCAGTCTGCATGGAACAGTCAGAGCTGTCAGTCTGCATGGAGCAGCCAGAGCTGTCAGTCTACATGAAGCAGCCCGAGCTGCCAGTCTGCATGAAGCAGCCAGTCTACATGGAGCAGCCAGAGATGTCAGTCTGCATGAAGCAGCCAGAGCTGTCAGTCTGCATGGAGCAGCCAGTCTGCATGGAGCAGCCAGTCTGCATGGAGCTGCCAGTCTGCATGGAGCTGCCAGTCTGCATGGAGCTGCCAGTCTGCAAGGAGCTGTCAGTCTGCACGGAGCTGTCAGTCTGCACGGAGCTGCCAGTCTGTAAGGAGCTGCCAGTCTGCAAGGAGCTGCCAGTCAGCACGGAGCCGCCAGAGCGGTCAGTCTGTAAGAAGCCGCCAGAGCTGTCAGCCTATATGGAGCAGCTAGTGCCGCCAGTCTGCCCAGCGCCGCCAGTGCCCCCAGTCTGCCCAGCGTCGCCAGTCTGCCCAGCGCCGTCAGTCTGCCCAGCATCGCCAGTCTGCCCAGCGTCGCCAGTCTGCCCAGCGTCGCCAGTCTGCCCAGCGCCGTCAGTCTGCCCAGCATCGCCAGTCTGCCCAGCATCGCCAGTCTGCCCAGCGTCGTCAGTCTGCCCAGCGTCGTCAGTCTGCCCAGCGTCGTCAGTCTGCCCAGCGTCGTCAGTCTGCCCAGCACCGCCAGTATGCCCAGCACCGCCAGTATGCCCAGCGCCGCCAGTCTGCCCAGCGCCGCCAGTCTGCCCAGCATCGCCAGTCTGCCCAGCGCCGCCAGTCTGCCCAGCGCCGCCAGTCTGCCCAGCGCCGCCAGATCTGCCAGTCAACCAGACTCTTCCAGATCTGCCAGTCAACCAGACTCTTCCAGATCTGCCAGTCAACCAGACTCTTCCAGATCTGCCAGTCAACCAGACTCTTCCAGATCTGCCAGTCAGCCAGGATCTGCCAGTCAGCCAGGATCTGCCAGTCAGCCAGGATCTGCTGAAACCACCAGCCAGCCAGGAGCTGGTAGATCTATCTACCTGCCTGAGCTTCCTCTCACTCCTGAGCTTCCTCTCACTCCTGAGCTTCCTCTCACTCTTGAGCTTCCTCTCACTCCTGAGCTTCCTCTCACTCCTGAGCTTCCTCTCACTCCTGAGCTTCCTCTCACTCCTGAGCTTCCTCTCACTCCTGAGCTTCCTCTCACTCCTGAGCTTCCTCTCACTCCTGAGCTTCCTCTCACTCCTGAGCTTCCTCTCACTCCTGAGCTTCCTCTCACTCCTGAGCTTTCTCTCACTCCTGAGCTTTCTCTCACTCCCGAGCTTTCACTCCCGAGCTTCCCTCAGTCCCGAGCTGCCTCGGTCCCGAGCTGTCCTTCAGTCCCGATCTGCTCCTCAGTCCAGTGGGGTTCTGGGTGGGGACTACTAGGCCATGGTCGGCGGCGAGGGTGGACTATCCAGGGACGAAGGGAGAGGGGACTAAGACATTAAAGGAGTGGGGTCCACGTCCCCGCGCCGGAGCCGCCACCATGGACAGACGCCCACCCGGACCCTCCCTATTGTTTTGAGGTGCGTTCGGGAGTCCGCACCTTAGGGGGGTTCTGTCACGCCCTGGTCAAAGTATTTTGTGTTTATCTTTATGTATTTGGTCAGGCCAGGGTGTGGCATGGGGTTTTTGTAATTGTGGTGTGTTTGTCTTGGGGTTTTGGTGGTGGTATTGGGATTGTAGCTTAGTGGGTTGTCTAGCAAGGTCTCAATCAGCTCTGAGTTCTCAATCAGAGGCAGGTGCTTATCGTTGTCTCTGATTGGGAACCATATTTAGGCAGCCATATTCTTTGAGTTTGTCGTGGGTGATTGTCCTTAGTGTCTTACTTGTACTCTCTGTTAGTTTGCACTAGATAGGCTGTTTTCGGTTTTCATTACGTTTATTGTTTTGTAGTGTTTAGTGTTTAGTCGTGTTTACGTTTTGTTTAATAAATATGGATGCAATCGACACGCTGCAGTTTGGTCCGACTCTCCTTCATCACCACTAGAAAACCGTTACACCTATGGCCATTCAATAGGGTATAGGGTGCTATCTGGGACATATACCCAATCCCCCTTCCCAGCCCGTCCCAGGGTGCCCTGTTCAGGGGCCAGGCGTCACAATAGCACCAGGTCAGCCACAACTAATGGAACCTTTTGTACCGTGGAAACACTCATTTCCCTCTGTAGTGAGGAGCTATTTCAGACATCACCGTATGTGTGTATGTGTGTGTGTGTGTGTGTGTGTGTGTGTGTGTGTGTGTGCGTGCGTGCGTGCGTGCGTGCGTGTGTGTGTGTGTGTCAGTCAGTGGTGATATGAAACCAGGTCGTTTGTTTTCCTTCTGATTGATTTGAGATTGAAGAACCCAGGGAAGGAAAGGGGAGCGGAGCGGAGCTGTACGGAGCACTAGTCAGGGAAATGTTGGTAGGGATGTTATAGGATTATGTCGTTGTCATTCAAATGTTTTGTTGCAGGGGAGAATTTCAAAGAATGAGTAATGACTGTTAATGGGCAGCCGAGGGAGGAGAGGAGCGCAGAGGAGAGCAATAATTTGATGTGATTCTATCTGTCTGTTAGAACATGATGCCGCTGTACAGGGTTTTTGACAGTCACACGTTGGTGATCCTCTGTAGTTGACCATTTTAAGCTAGCACGTCGACCTTAATAAAACAAAATTAGTTTGGTTAATCACACAGACAAGAATTTTAGAAATGTGACTTCTCATGCGGGCACAGTGACAACCTCTCACTCTCCTCCCTCCTCCTCTCTGGTTCAGCCGCCAGGAGGCATAAGCAATGACAGGTAGCAGCCCTCTCTCTCCCTTGGGGTCTGGGCAGGGGAACGGGGGTGAGAAGGGATGGGGGATGCTGAATGGGAGTGTGTGTGTGTTTGTGTGTGATGTGCTGAAGTGACAAGGAAGGGAGTGTGTGTGTGTGTGTGTGTGTGTGTGTGTGTGTGTGTGTGTGTGTGTGTGTGTGTGTGTGTGTGTGTGTGTGTGTGTGTGTGTGCGTGGTGCTGAGGTGACGAGCAGGATTATCAACTCAAAGATGCCTTCCTGCAGATAAGAGGTCTCCAGGGAGGAGTCTGAGATGGTAAAGTCTGTTTAACGGTGGGGCTGTCACACACACACACACACACACACACACACACACACACACACACACACACACACACACACACACACACACACACACACACACACACACACAAACAAACACAGTCCTAACTCTTAACTCTCACACTGGTCTGTACTCAGAAACTAGTAAATCTACACATTTCTGACCCCTAAAGCAAACATCTAGCTCCTCAGAGCTGCAGTGCAGTGTGGGGGTAAACAGGGCTCATCCCCCTGGTTCCTCCCTGGTTGTACCATGTTAGCAGAGCTCAGTGAAGTCCCCCCACCAGTCTCCACTGAGCTGACCCTTCTAGTGCTTAGGTTGTGTCCCAAATGACACCATATTCTCTATACAGTATATTTACACTACTTATGACCAAGGCCCTGTTGTGTGGAGCTAACCTTCCTATGTAGTTAGGGGCCGATTCAGACTAAGCACGCATTACCTACGCACTTCTCAGTAGTTGGTATTCAGACTTATCTGAAGGAGGTACGTAATGAGGTTTACGGGTATGATTCTATTGCAAGCACTGAATACATTTAATTCAACCCCAGAAAACACCCACTCAGTAGCCTACCAATTTGATCAGGGAGTTTTTGTTAAATTCGTTTTTCTGTTAATTTATCTAAAGCAATCCCTTTAAATACGATGTTCTTTTTAATTAGAATTTGATCGGCACAAGACTTGAATGTAGACTATGGAGAATGGCTTCAGAATATCAAATCAAATTTTATTTGTCACATACACATGTTTAGCAGATGTTATTGCGGGTGTAGCAAAATGTGTGTATTTCTAGCTCCAACAATGCAGTAATATCCAACAATTTCACAACAATACACACAAATCTAAAGTAAAGGAATGGAATTAAGAATATATAACTATTTGGACGAGCAATGTCTTAGCGGCATAGACTAAGATACAGTAGAATACAATACAATACAATATATACATATGAGATGAGAAAAGCAAAATACGTAAACATTATTAACTTCTTGGATATAGGGGGCGCTCTTTTAATTTATGGATAAAAAAACGTGCCCGTTTTAAGCGCAATATTTTGTCACGAAAAGATGCTCGACTATGCATATAATTGACAGCTTTGGAAAGAAAACACTCTGATGTTTCCAAAACTGCAAAGATATTATCTGTGAGTGCCACAGAACTCATGCTACAGGCGAAACCAAGATGAAACTTCAAACAGGAAATGAGCAGAATTTTTGAGGCTCTGTTTTCCATTGTCTCCTTATATGGCTGTGAGTGCGCCAGGAATGAGCCTGCCCTTTCTGTCGTTTCCCCAAGTTGTCTGCAGCATTGTGACGTATTTGTAGGCATATCATTGGAAAATTGGCCATAAGAGACTACATTTACCAGGGGTCCGCCCGGTGTCCTTTGTCTAAATTGGTGCGTAAATCTTCAACTGGATGCATTTTCCCATGAGATTCAGAAGAGAATGCACACTTCCACAAACGATATATCATCGAAGAGATATGTGAAAAACACCTTGAGGATTGATTCTAAACAACGTTTACCATGTTTCAGTCGATATTATGGAGTTCATTTGGAAAAAATATTTGTGAGTGTTTTAGGTGCCAAGCCAAATTTCTTCAGCCTCCTGAGGCCTCCTCAGTGCTGTTGCGCCTTCTTCACCGCACTGTCTGTGTGGGTGGACCATGTCAGTTTGTCAGTGATTTGTACCCTGAGGAACTTGAAGCTTTCCACCTTCTCCACTGCTGTCCCGTCGATTTGGATGGGGGTGCTCTCTCTGCTGTTTCCTGAAGTCCACGATCAGCTCCTTTGCTTTGTTGACGTTGAGTGAGAGGTTATTTTCCTGGCACCACACTCCCAGGGCCCTCACTTGATTCCTCTAGGCTGTCTCGTAATTTTGGGAAATCAGGCATACTATAGTCAGGAAGTCCAAGACCCAGTTGGACAGTGTGGGGTTCAGACCCAGGGCCCCGAGCTTAATGATGAGCTTGGAGGATACTATGGTGTTGAATGCTGAGCTATAGTCAATGAACAGCATTCTTACATAGGTATTCTTCTTGTCCAGAAGACAAAGGCGATTGAATCGTCTGTGGATCTATTGGGGGTGGTAAGCAAATTGAAGTGGGTCTAGTGTGTCAGGTAAGGTAGAGATGATATGATCCTTGACTAGTCTCTCAAAGCAATTAAAGATGACAGAAGTGAGTGCTTATGGGGCGATAGTCATTTAGTTCAGTTACCTTTGCTTTCATGGGTACAGGAACAATGGTGGACATCTTGAAGCATGTGGGGACAGCAAACTGGGATAGGGAGAGATTGAATATGTCCTTAAACACTCCAGCCAATGTTATTCAATGACGCTACCCGGGAACATATCCCATGATATGTTCAAGATTGTGATCAAAACAATATTGAAGTATGGATTCTTATTGGTCAGACCAGCATTCCACAGCACGGGTACTTCCTGTTTGAGTTTCTGCCTATAGGAAGGGAGGATCAAAATGGAGTCGTGATCAGATTTGCCGAAAGAAGGGCGGAGGAGGGCATCCCTGAAGTTGGAGTAGCAGTGGTCG
>NW_024606272.1:0-7538 GCF_018296145.1 Oncorhynchus tshawytscha | reverse complement strand
GGTCAACATTGGGTCATTCAGAGATCCTCACTGAACTTCTGGAGAGAGTTTGCTGCACTGAAAGTAAAGGGGCTGAATAATTTTGCACGCCCAATTTTTCAGTTTTTGATTTGTTAAAAAGTTTGAAATATCCAATAAATGTCGTTCCACTTCATGATTGTGTCCCACTTGTTGTTGATTCTTCACAAAAAATACAGTTTTATATCTTTATGTTTGAAGCCTGAAATGTGGCAAAAGGTCGCAAAGTTCAAGGGGGCCGAATACTTTCGCAAGGCACTGTAACTTTTGACATTTCGTCTGAACAAGTGATCGCGCATTATGCATTTGGATTACTGGGCTAAACGCGCAAACAAAAAGGAGGTATTTGGGCATAAATGATGGACTTTATCGAACAAAACAAACATTTATTGTGGAACTGGGATTCCTGGGAGTGCATTCCAATCAAGATCATCAAAGGTAAGTGAATATTTATAACGCTATTTCTGACTTTTCTGACACCTCTCCTTCTTTGGAAAATGGCTGGATGTTTTTCTGTGACTGGCGCTGACCTAACATAATCGCAGTGTGCTTTCGCCGTAAAGCCATTTTAAAATCTGACACAGCGGTTGCATTAAGGAGAAGTTTATCTATATTTCCATGCATAACACTTGTATCTTTTATCAATGTTTATTATGAGTATTTTTGTAATTTGATGTGGCTCTCTGCAATTTCACCGGATGTTTGTTTGAGACATTGCATTTCTGATCATAACACACCAATTTCAAATAAGATTTTTGGACATAAAGATTAACTTTATCGAACAAAACACACATTTATTGTGTAACAGAGGCTGCATTCATTGTAGCTGGGGATTTTAACAAGGCTAATCTGAAAACAAGACTCCTAAATTTTATCAGCATATTGATTGCGCAACCAGGGGTGGAAAGACCCTGGATCATTGTTACTCTAACTTCCGCGACGCATATAAGGCCCTGCCCCGCCCCCTTTCGGAAAAGCTGACCACGACTCCATTTTGTTGATCCCTGCCTACAGACAGAAACTAAAACAAGAAGCTCCCACGCTGAGGTCTGTCCAACGCTGGTCCGACCAAGCTGACTCCACACTCCAAGACTGCTTCCATCACGTGGACTGGGAGATGTTTCGACATTGCGTCAGACAACAACATTGACGAATACGCTGATACGGTGTGCGAGTTCATTAGAACGTGCGTTGAAGATGTCGTTCCCATAGCAACGATTAAAACATTCCCTAACCAGAAACCATGGATTGATGGCAGCATTCGTGTGAAACTGAAGGCACGAACCACTGCTTTTAATCAGGGCAAGGTGTCTGGTAACATGACTGAATACAAACAGTGCAGCTATTCCCTCCGCAAGGCTATCAAACAAGCTAAGCGCCAGTACAGAGACAAAGTAGAATCTCAATTCAACGGCTCAGACACAAGAGGTATGTGGCAGGGTCTACAGTCAATCACGGACTACAGGAAGAAACCCAGCCCAGTCACGGACCAGGATGTCTTGCTCCCAGGCAGACTAAATAACTTTTTTGCCCGCTTTGAGGACAATACAGTGCCACTGACACGGCCTGCAACGGAATCATGCGGTCTCTCCTTCACTGCAGCCGAAGTGAGTAAGACATTTAAACGTGTTAACCCTCGCAAGGCTGCAGGCCCAGACGGCATCCCCAGCCGCGCCCTCAGAGCATGCGCAGACCAGCTGGCCGGTGTGTTTACGGACATATTCAACCAATCCCTATACCAGTCTGCTGTTCCCACATGCTTCAAGAGGGCCACCATTGTTCCTGTTCCCAAGAAAGCTAAGGTAACTGAGCTAAACGACTACCGCCCGTAGCACTCACATCCGTCATCATGAAGTGCTTTGAGAGACTAGTCAAGGACCATATCACCTCCACCCTACCTGACACCCTTGACCCACTCCAATTTGCTTACCGCCCAAATAGGTCCACAGACGATGCAATCTCAACCACACTGCACACTGCCCTAACCCATCTGGACAAGAGGAATACCTATGTGAGAATGCTGTTCATCGACTACAGCTCGGCATTCAACACCATAGTACCCTCCAAGCTCGTCATCAAGCTCGAGACCCTGGGTCTCGACCCCGCCCTGTGCAACTGGGTACTGGACTTCCTGACGGGCCGCCCCCAGGTGGTGAGGGTAGGCAACAACATCTCCTCCCCGCTGATCCTCAACACTGGGGCCCCACAAGGGTGCGTTCTGAGCCCCCTCCTGTACTCCCTGTTCACCCACGACTGCGTGGCCATGCACGCCTCCAACTCAATCATCAAGTTTGCGGACGACACAACAGTGGTAGGCTTGATCACCAACAACGACGAGACGGCCTACAGGGAGGAGGTGAGGGCCCTCGGAGTGTGGTGTCAGGAAAATAACCTCACACTCAACGTCAACATAACTAAGGAGATGATTGTGGACTTCAGGAAACAGCAGAGGGAACACCCCCCATCCACATCGATGGAACAGTAGTGGAGAGGGTAGCAAGTTTTAAGTTCCTCGGCATACACATCACAGACAAACTGAATTGGTCCACTCACACAGACAGCATCGTGAGGAAGGCGCAGCAGCGCCTCTTCAACCTCAGGAGGCTGAAGAAATTCGGCTTGTCACCAAAAGCACTCACAAACTTCTACAGATGCACAATCGAGAGCATCCTGGCGGGCTGTATCACCGCCTGGTATGGCAACTGCACCGCCCTCAACCGTAAGGCTCTCCAGAGGGTAGTGAGGTCTGCACAACGCATCACCGGGGCAAACTACCTGCCCTCCAGGACACCTACACCACCCGATGCTACAGGAAGGCCATAAAGATCATCAAGGACATCAACCACCCGAGCCACTGCCTGTTCACCCCGCTGTCATCCAGAAGGCGAGGTCAGTACAGGTGCATCAAAGCTGGGACCGAGAGACTGAAAAACAGCTTCTATCTCAAGGCCATCAGACTGTTAAACAGCCACCACTAACATTGAGTGGCTACTGCCAACACACTGTCAATGACACTGACTCTACTCCAGCCACTTTAATCATGGGAATTGATGGGAAATTATGTAAATATATCACTAGCCACTTTAAACAATGCTACCTTATATAATGTTACTTACCCTACATTGTTCATCTCATATGCATACGTTGATACTGTACTCTATATCATCGACTGCATCCTTATGTAATACATGTATCACTAGCCACTTTAACTATGCCACTTGGTTTACATACTTATCTCATATGTATATACTGTACTCGATATCATCTACTGTATCTTGCCTATGCTGCTCTGTACCATCACTCATTCATATATCCTTATGTACATATTCTTTATCCCCTTACACTGTGTATAAGACAGTAGTTTTTTTGGGAATTGTTAGTTAGATTACTTGCTCGTTATTACTGCATTGTCGGAACTAGAAGCACAAGCATTTCGCTACACTCGCATTAACATCTGCTAACCATGTGTATGTGACAAATAAAATTTGATTTGATTTGATTTGATTTGATTTTAACATGAAGTCCTGTGAGTGCCATCAGATGAAGATCATCAAAGGTTAGTGATTAATTTAATCGCTATTTCTGATTTTTGTGAGCCCTCTCCTTGGCTGGAAAATGGCTGTATGGTTTTCTGTGACTAGGTGCTGACCTAACATAATTGTTTGGTGTGCTTTCGCCGTAAAGCCTTAATGGAGCAAAGTACAGAGAGGTGCTTGATGAAAACCTGCTCCAGTGTGCTCATAAGGTTCACCTTCCAACAAGACAACAACCCTAAGCACACAGCCAAGACAGCGCAGGAGTGGCTTCGGGACAAACTCTGAATGTCCTTGAGTGGCCCATCGAACATCTTTGGAGAGACATGAAAATAGCTGTGCAGATACGCTCCCCATCCAACCTGACAGAGCTTAAGCGGATCAGCAGAGAAGAATGGGAGAAATTCCCCAAATACAGGTATGCCAAGCTTGTAGCGTCATACCCAAGAAAACTCAAGGCTGTAATTGCTGCCAAAGGTGCTTCAACAAAGTACTGAGTAAAGGGCCTGAATACTTATGTATAAGTGATATTTCTAGTTTTATTTTATTATAAATTTGCAAACATTTATAAAAACTTTTGTGCTTTATCTCTAAACCCACAGAGGTAGTAATCACACCTGTGGGGAGAGTGGCATTCAACTTACCAAACCACATGACCTTTGTTATGGAGGTGTTCAGAACAAGGTTCAGAACACCTCCATAACAAAGGTCAAGGGCAGAGAAAGCTTGTTGGACACTAAGAAAGCTTTATTGTAGAGCATTTATCACAAAATCCAGGGAGGGGCCAGCTGAGTATAAGACTATCATCTGTATATAAATGGATGAGAGAGCGTCCTACTGCCTGAGCTATGTTGTTGATGAAAATTAAGAAGATTGTGGGGCCAAGGATTGAGCCTTGGGGTACTCCCTTGGTGACAGGCAGTGGCCGAGACAGATTTTCTGACTTTGTAAACTGGACTCCTTGAGAGAGCTAGTTTGCAAACCTGGCCAAAGATCCCTCAGAGACACCAACACTCCTTAGCCGGCCCACAAGAATGGAATATCAAGGCACAAGGTGAGACCCAAATGCAGACACAGGAGGCAGATGGTTGGAGTCTTACAATGTTTATTAATCCAAAGGGGTAGGCAAGAGAAAACCATGGACAGGCAAAAGGTCACAACCAGATCATAGTTCAGGAGGTACAGAGTGGCAGACAGGCTCGTGGTCAAGGTAGGCAGAATGGTCAGGCAGGCACAAAGTCCAGAAACAGGCAAGGGTCAAAACCAGGAGGACTAGAAAAGGAGAACGCAAAATGCAGGAGACAGAGAGCACAGAGAGACAGGAAACACAGGGATAAATACACGGGGAAAACATGCAACACCTGGAGGGAGTGGAGACAATAATGACAGGTGAAACTGATCAGGGTGTGACATGGAATGGTCTACCATATCAAAAGCTTTGGCCAAGTCAATAAAAATAGCAGCACAACATTGCTTAGAATCAAGGGCAATGGTGACATCATTGAGGACCTTTAAGGTTGCAGTGACACATCCATAACCTGAGCGGAAACCAGATTGCATACTATAGACATCAAGAAAGACAGTCAGTTGATTATTGACAAGTTTTTCCAGAATGTTTGATAAACAGGGCAAAATAGAAATAGGCCTATAACAGTTAGGATCAGCTTGATCTCCCCTTTAAATAAAGGACAAACTGTGGTTGCCTTCCAGAAAGGAGAGACAGGTTAATAAGGTCGGAGATAGGTTTGGCGATGATAGGGGCAGCAACCTTAAAGACGAAATGGTCTAAACCATCTGACTGAGATTATTTTTTGGGGTCAAGTTCAAGGAGCTCCTTTAGCACCTCGGACTCAATGCCTGCCTGCAGGGAGAAACTTTGTAGCAGGGCAGGGGAAAAGAGGGAGGAGCATCGGGGAGAGTCGCATTAGAAGGGGTGACAGATGAGGAAATATTTGATGGGCAAGGAGGCATGGCTGAGTCAAATAGGAATCCTGACTTAATGAAGTGGTGATTAAATAGCTCAGCTATGTGCTTCTTGTCAGTAACAACCACATCATCAACATTAAGGGACATGGGCAGCAGTGAAGAGGACGGTTTATTATCCAGGTCTTTAACCGTTTTTCGAGAACTTCTTGGGGTTAGACCTGCAGAGAGAGAACTGATCCTTAAAGTAACTAACTTTGGCCTTCTGGATATAAAATATAGCCCATCACTGATAATATACATAATTCCAGTGTTCTCATGAGCTGCGCGATGCACAGTGATAACTACTATTGAAATTGATTCTGCACTAAATAATAAACACATGCATATAGACTGAAATACTATCGAATCACCATGATAACATCATCTCCTGCTCATGATTAGAAAACATTGCTACTCACTCCTGTATATTGATACATTGCATGTATGCTAGCCTAGCAAAGGCTACTTCCTTCTTTTATTACAGGGGATGACTCCCCATGATGGGGTGTGTGTTCACCAATCTGCCTGAAAGCTGGTATTGGGTACAAACAAGTAGCTATATAATAGGCTACCTCTGAGGCTAATTCTTTTTAGCTAGCTAGTTTGTAGCCACTATTGACTGACAACAGTAGATGAGCAACATGGTTGATCCTCGCAATTACTGACATCCCCGCAGCAGCTAAAAATTGAAACATGAGCATATTGAATGACGCGGACGAGGTTCAAACGCAGCTAGTGAGCATTCACAAAGAAAATATGATATCAGAACACAGCACCATAGCGAGAAACATCTAGTTACACAGCAGCGTTAATGCAGAGCAAGAAGCCATCGCATATTATCAGTAGCAGCAAACTGCAGCAGGATGAGAGAGCAGACCCATAAAGCTTTAATACCCACCCAATAAGGTAGCCGTGATTGATACTAGCCTCTAATTGGTACCATCTCAGCTAATGCTTCAGCTGAGGCGGGGCACTTGGGTTTCCTTTCTAAACTGACTTCTCTTAAAATGTGTCTAAAAATGTTTACTTTTTTAAAGTTTCACTATTATTTTTCTCATGAAATTCACTGAGGAGGATGGTCCTCCCCTTCCTCCTCTGTGGAGCCTCCACCGATGGAGATAAACATTTTTTTACTTGAGATCTATTTTTATACTTAACATGGAATGTGAAAATACTTAATACTACAATACAGTTGAAATGTATACTGAGTGTACAAAACATTAGGAACACTTTCCTAATATTGAGTTGCACCCTCTTTTGCCCTCAGAACAGCCTCAATTCGTTGGGGCATGGACTCTACAAGGTGTCGAAAGCATTCCACAGACATGCTAGCCCATGTTGGCTGGATGTAGACCATTCTTGAGATAAACAGGAAACTGTTGAGCGTTGCAGTTCTTGACACAAACCGGTGCACCTGGCACCTACTTCCATACCCCATTCAAAGGCTCTTAAATATTTTGTCTTGCCCATCCATCCTCTGAATGGCACACATACACAATCCATGTCTCAATTGTTACAAGGCTTTAAAATCCTTCTTTAACCTGTCTCCTCCCCTTCATTTACACATTGAAGAGATATTTATGTTGCATGAAAGATTGATTTAGGTGAATTTAATCTCCTTTACGATATAATACTCACAATGAGGGAGAGGGTAGACACACTGTATGTACTGTACATAAAGCGTAGGTAAAGGTCACTTGTATCTGTGGGAAAGGCTACTGGTAATCATATTATCCAAAACAATATGGTGTTAGGTGATTTTAACATGGCAAAGCACCGCTTCAATGCAAAATATGTATATAATTGTATTTAACCTATATTTACCTAGGCAAGTAGGTTAAGAACAAGTTCTTATTTACAATGACAGCCTGGTTGTGATACATCCTGTAATTGAACCAGGGTCTGTAGTGACACCACTAGCACAGAGATGCAGTGCCTTAGACCGCTGTGCCATTCGGGAGCCAATATAAATAAGTCCACCATATCCTATCACAAAGTGACAGGGTATGTATTGAGTTAAGA
>NW_024606271.1:2500-7538 GCF_018296145.1 Oncorhynchus tshawytscha | reverse complement strand
CCTGGCCTGGCCTGGCCTGGCCTGGCCTGGGCCTGGCCTGGCCCTGGCCTGGCCTGGCCTGGCCTGGCCTGGCCTAGCCTGGCCTGGCCTGGCCTGGCCTGGCCTGGCCTGGCCTGGCCTGACCTGGCCCTGGCCTGGCCTGGCCTGGCCTGGCCCTGGCCCTGGCCTGGCCCTGGCCTGGCCCTGGCCCTGGCCTGGCCTGGCCTTTCCTAGCCTGGCCTGGACCTGGCCTGGCCTAAGTTTAGCCTAGCCTAACCTAGCCCTAACCTGGCCTAACCTGGCCTGGCCCCTGGCCCTGGCCTGGCCTAACCTGGCCTGGCCTGGCCTAACCTAACCTGGCCTGGCCTGGCCTGGGCCTAACCTGGCCTGGCCTGGCCTGGCACCTGGCCTGGCCTGGCCTGGCCTGGCCTGGCCTGGCCTGGCCTGGCCTGGCCTGGCCTGGCCTGGCCTGACCTGGCCTGGCCTGGCCTGGCCTGGCCTGGCCTGGCCTGGCCGCCTGGCCTGGCCTGGCCTGGCCTGGCCCCCTTGCCTGGCCCGGCCTAGCCTGGCCTGGCCTGGCCTGGCCTGGCCTGGCCTGGCCTGAGCCTAGCCTGGCCTGCCTGGCCTGGCCTTCGCCTGACCTGGCCTAGCCTGGCCTGGCCTAGCCTGGCCTGGCCTGGCCTGGCCTAGCCTAGCCTAGCCTGGCCTGACCAAGCCTAGCCTAGCCCTAGCCTAGCCTGGCCTAGCCTAACAACCTAGCCTAGCCTAGCCCTGGCCTGGCCTGGCCTGGCCTGGCCTGACCTGGCCTGGCCTGGCCTGGCCTGGCACTGGCCTGGCCTGGCCTAACCTGGCCTAACCTGGCCTAGCCTGGCCTGGCCTGGCCTGGCCTGGCCTGGCCTGGCCTGGCCTGGCCTGGCCTAGCCTGGCCTGGCCTGAGCCTGGCCTGGCCTGGCCTGGCCTGGCCTGGCCTGGCCTGGCCTAGCCTGGCCTGGCCTGGCCTGGCCTGGCCTGGCCTGGCCTGGCCTGGCCTGGCCTGGCCTGGCCTGGCCTGGCCTGACCTGGCCCTGGCCTGGCCTGACCTGGCCTGGCCTGGCCTGGCCTGGCTGTGGCCTGGCCTGGCCTGGCCTGGCCTGGCCTGGCCTGGCCTGGCCTGGCCTGGCCTGGCCTGGCCTGGCCTGGCCTGACCTGGCCTGGCCTGGCCTGGCCTGGCCTGGCCTGGCCTGGCCTGGCCTGGCCTGGCCTGGCCTGGCCTGGCCTGCCTGGCCCTGGCCTGGCCTGGCCTGGCCTGGCCTGGCCTGGCCTGGCCTGGCCCTGGCCTGGCCTGGCCTGGCCTGGCCTGGCCTGGCCTGGCCTGGCCTGGCCTGGCCTGGCCTGGCCCTGGCCTGGCCTGGCCTGGCCTGGCCTGGCCCTGGCCTGGCCTGGCCTGGCCTGGCCTGGCCTGGCCCCTGGCCTGGCTGGCCTGGCCTGGCCTGGCCTGGCCTGGCCTGGCCTGGCCTGGCCCTGGCCTGGCCTGGCCTGGCCTGGCCTGGCCTGGCCTGACACAGCCTGGCCTGGCCTAGCCTGGCCTGGCCTGGCCTGGCCTGGCCTAACCTGACCTGGCCTGGCCCCTGGCCCACTGGCCTGGCCTGGCCTGGCCTGGCCTAGCCTAGCCTAGCCCTGGCCTAGCCCTTCAGCCTAACCTGGCCTATTTGACGCCTGGCCTGGCCTGGCCTAACCTAACCTAACCTAACCTAACCCTAGCCTAACCTGGCCTGGCCTGGCCTAACCTGGCCTGGCCCTGGCCTGGCCTGGCCTGGCCTAGCCTAACCTAACTGGCCTAGGCCCCAACCCCACCTAACCTGGCCCTGGCCTGGCCTACCTAGCCTGGCCTGGCCTGGCCTAACCTGGCCTGGCCTGGCCCTAACCCCCTGGCCTATTTCTTTACCTAACCTAACCTGGCCTGGCCCTGGCCTAACCTATGGCCACCTAACCTAGCCTGGCCTGGCCTGGCCTGGCCTGGCCTGGCCTGGCCTGACCTGGCCTGGCCTGGCCTGGCCTGGCCTGGCCTGGCCTGGCCTGGCCTGGCCTGGCCTGGCCTGGCCTGGCCTGGCCTGGCCTGGCCTGGCCTGGCCTGGCCTGGCCTGGCCTGGCCTGGCCTGGCCTGGCCTGGCCATGGCACAACACAACCTAGCCTGGCCCTAACCTGGCCTAGCCTGGCCTATTAACCTGGCCTAGCCTGGCCTCCTCAACCTGGCCTGGCCTGGCCTGGCACTGGCCTGGCCTGGCCTGGCCTGGCCTGGCCTGGCCTGGCCTGGCCTGGCCTGGCCTGGCCTGGCCTGGCCTGGCCTGGCCTGGCCTGGCCTGGCCTGGCCTGGCCTGGCCTGGCCTGGCCTGGCCTGGCCTGGCCTGGCCTGGCCTGGCCTGGCCTGGCCTGGCCTGGCCTGGCCTGGCCCCTGGCCTGGCCTGACCTGGCCTGGCCTGGCCTGGCCTGGCCTAGCCTGGCCTGGCCTGGCCTGACCTGGCCTGGCCTGGCCCTGAGCCTGGCCTGGCCTGGCCTGGCCTGGCCTGGCCTGGCCTGGCCTAGCCTGACACAACCTAACTGCCTGGCCTGGCCCTAACCTGGCCCTAACCTGGCCTGGCCTGACCTAGCCTGGCCTGGCCTGGCCTGGCCTGGCCTGGCCTGGCCTGGCCTGGCCCCTGGCCTGGCCTGGCCTGGCCCTGGCCTGGCCTGGCCTGGCCTGGCCTGGCCCTATGGCCTAGCCTGGCCTGGCCTGGCCTGGCCTGGCCTGGCCTGGCCTGGCCTGGCCTGGCCTGGCCTGCCTTCTGGCCTGGCCTGGCCTGGCCTGGCCTGGCCTGGCCTGGCCTGGCCTGGCCTGGCCTGGCCTGGCCTGGCCTGGCCTGGCCCTGGCCTGGCCTGGCCTGGCCTGGCCTGGCCTGGCCTGGCCTGGCCTGGCCTGGCCTGGCCTGGCCTGGCCTGGCCTATTTTCAACCTGGCCTGGCCTAAACTGGCCTAACCTGGCCTAGCCTATTTTAGCCTGCCTGGCCCGCCTAACCTGGCCTGGCCTGGCCTGGCCTGGCCTGGCCTAACCTAGCCTGGCCTGGCCTGGCCCTGGCCTGGCCTGGCCTGGCCTGGCCTGGCCTGGCCTGGCCTGGCCTGGCCTGGCCTGGCCTGGCCTGGCCTGGCCTGGCCTGGCCTGGCCTGGCCCTAGCCCTGGCCTGGCCTGGCCTGGCCTGGCCTGGCCTGGCCTGGCCTGGCCTGGCCCTGGCCTGGCCTGACGCCTGGCCTGGCCTGGCCTATTTTCTGGCCTGGCCTGGCCTGGCCTGGCCTGGCCTGGCCTGGCCTGGCCTGGCCTGGCCTGGCCTGGCCTGGCCTGGCCTGGCCTGGCCTGGCCTGGCCTGGCCTGGCCTGGCCTGGCCTGGCCTGGCCTGGCCTGGCCTGGCCTGGCCCTGGCCTAGGCCTGCCTAGCCTAGCCCTGGCCTGGCCTGGCCTAGGCCTGGCCTGGCCTAACCTGGCCCTAGGCCTGGCCTGGCCTGGCCTGGCCTGGCCTGGCCTGGCCTGGCCTAGCCTGGCCTGGCCTGGCCTGGCCTGGCCTGGCCTGGCCTGGCCTGGCCTGGCCTGGCCTGGCCTGGCCTGGCCTGGCCTGGCCTGGCCTACCTGGCCTAACTGGCCTAACCTAACTAGCCTGGCTGGCCTGGCCTGGCCTGGCCTGGCCTGGCCTGGCCTGGCCTGGCCTGGCCAGCCTAGCCTGGCCTGGCCTAGCCTGGCCTAGCCTGCCAACTGCCTGAGCCCCTGGCCTGGCCCCTGGCCTGGCCTGGCCTGGCCTGGCCTAGCCTGGCCTGGCCTGGCCTGGCCTGGCCTAACCCTAGCTGGCCTGGCCTAGCCTAGCCTAGCCTACCTGGCCTAGCCTGGCCTAGCCTGGCCTGGCCTGGCCTGGCCTGGCCCTGGCCTAGCCTGGCCTGGCCTGGCCTGGCCTGGCCTGGCCTGGCCTAGCCTGGCCTGGCCTGACCTGGCCTGGCCTGGCCTGGCCTGGCCTGGCCCTAGCCTGGCCTGGCCTGGCCTGGCCTGGCCTGGCCTTTTCAACCTAACCTGGCCTGGCCTGGCCTGGCCTGGCCTGGCCCTGGCCTGGCCCTGGCCTGGCCTGGCCTGGCCCTGGCCTGGCCTGGCCTGGCCTGGCCTGGCCTGGCCCTGACAAACCTAACCTAGCCTAACCCTAACCTGGCCTGGCCTAACCTGGCCTGGCCTGGCCCTGCCTGGCCTGGCCTGGCCTGGCCTGGCCTGCCTGGCCTGGCCTGGCCTGGCCTGGCCTGGCCTGGCCTGGCCTGGCCTGGCCTGGCCTGGCCTGGCCTGGCCTGGCCTGGCCTGGCCTGGCCTGGCCCAACCTAACCTAGCCTGGCCTAACCTAACCTGGCCCTGGCCTAACCTAACCTAACCTAACCCTAACCTAACCTAACCTAACCTAACCTAACCCTAAACCTAACCTAAACCTAACCTAACCCTGGCCTAACCTAACCTAACCTAGCCTAACCTAACCTAACCTAGCCTAGCCTAGCCTGGCCTGGCCTGGCCTAACCTAACCTAGCCTAACCTAACCTAACCTAACCTAACCTAACCTAACCTAACCCTAACCTAACCTAACCCTAACCTAACCTAACCTAACCTAACCTAACCTAACCTAACCTAACCTAACCCTAACCTAACCCCTAACCTAACCTAACCTAACCTAACCTAACCTAACCTAACCCCTAACCTAACCTAACCTAACCTAACCTAACCTAACCTAACCTAACCTAACCTAACCTAACCCTAACCCTAACCTAACCTAACCTAACCCTAACCTAACCCTAACCCTAACCCTAACCTAACCTAACCTAACCTAACCTAACCTAACCTAACCTAACCTAACCCCTAACCTAACCTAACCTAACCTAACCTAACCTAACCTAACCTAACCTAACCTAACCTAACCTAACCTAACCTAACCTAACCCTAACCTAACCTAACCTAACCCTAACCTAACCCTAACCTAACCTAACCTAACCCTAACCTAACCCTAACCTAACCTAACCTAACCTAACCTAA
>NW_024606270.1:0-7531 GCF_018296145.1 Oncorhynchus tshawytscha | reverse complement strand
CTGTCTCTATTGTATGATGACAGACCAACTAGATCTACTGTCTCTACCATTATATTATGACTGGCCAGCTAGATCTACTGTCTCTATTATAATATGAAAGACCAGATAGATATAATGTCTCTTTTATAATATGACAGACCAGCTAGATCTACTGTCTCTACTATAATATGACAGACCAGCTAGATCTACTGTCTCTATTATATTTTGACAGACCAGCTAGATCTACTGTCTCTATTATAACATGACAGACCAGATAGATCTAATGTCTCTATTATAATATGACAGACCAGCTAGATCTACTGTCTCTATAATAATATAACAGACCAGACAAGATCTACTGTCTCTATTATATTATGACAGACCAGCTAGATCTACTGTCTCGATATATTATGACAGACAGCTAGATCTACAGATCTCTATTATAATATGACAGACCAGCTAGATCTACTGTCTCTATTATATTATGACTGGACTGTCTCTATAATCTACTGTCTCTATTATATTATGACAGACCAGCTAGATCTACTGTCTCTATTATAACATGACAGACCAGCTAGATCTACTGTCTCTATTATAATATGACAGACCAGCTAGATCTACTGTCTCTATAATAATATGACAGACCAGAAAGATCTACTGTCTCTATTATATTATGACAGACCAGCTAGATCTACTGTCTCTATTATAATATGACAGACCAGCTAGATCTACTGTCTCTATTATATTATGACAGACCAGCTAGATCTGCTGTCTCTATTATAATATGACAGACCAGCTAGATCTACTGTCTCTATTATAATATGACAGACCAGCTAGATCTACTGTCTCTATTATAATATGACAGACCAGCTAGATCTACTGTCTCTATTATATGATGACAGACCAGCTAGATCACTGTCTCTATTATATTATGACAGACCAGCTAGATCTACTGTCTCTATTATAATATGACAGACCAGATAGATATACTGTCTCTATTATAATATGACAGACCAGCTAGATCTACTGTCTCTATTATAATATGACAGACCAGCTAGATCTACTGTCTCTATTATATTATGACAGACCAGCTAGATCTACTGTTTCTCTATTATATTATGACAGACCAGCTAGATCTACTGTCTCTATTATATTATGACAGACCAGCTAGATCTACTGTCTCTATTTTAATATGACAGACCAGCTAGATCTACTGTCTCTATTATATTATGACAGACCAGCTAGATCCACTGTCTCTATTATAATATGACAGACCAGCTAGATCTACTGTCTCTATTATATTATGACAGACCAGCTAGATCTACTGTCTCTATTATAATATGACAGACCAGCTAGATCTACTGTCTAGATTATAATATGACAGACCAGCTAGATCTACTGTCTCTATTATATTATGACAGACCAGCTAGATCTACTGTCTCTATTGTATTATGACAGACCAGCTAGATCTACTGTCTCTATTGTATTATGACAGACCAGCTAGATCTACTGTCTCTATTATATTATGACAGATCAGCTAGATCTACTGTCTCTATTATAATATGACAGACCAGCTAGATCTACTGTCTCTATTATATTATGACAGACCAGCTAGATCTACTGTCTCTATTATAATACATGACAGACCAGCTAGATCTACTGTCTCTATTATATTATGACAGACCAGCTAGATCTACTGTCTCTTATAATATGTCTAGGAACAACCAGCTAGATCTACTGTCTCTATTATAATATGACAGACCAGCTAGATCTACTGTCTCTATTATAATATGACAGACATGCTAGATCTACTGTCTCTACTATAATATGACAGACCAGCTAGATCTACTGTCTCTATTGTATTATGACAGACCAGCTAGATCTACTGTCTCGATTATAACATGACATACCAGATAGATCTAATGTCTCTATTATAATATGACAGACCAGCTAGATCTACTGTCTCTATAATAATATAACAGACCAGAAAGATCTACTGCCTCGATTATATTATGACAGACCAGCTATATCTACTGTCTCGATTGTAATATGACAGACCAGCTAGATCTACTGTCTCTATTATATTATGACAGACCAGCTAGATCCTCTGTCTCTATTATAATATGACAGACCAGCTAGATCTACTGTCTCTATTATAATATGACAGACCAGCTAGATCTACTGTCTCTATTATATTATGACTGACAAGCTAGATCTACTGTCTCTATTGTATGATGACAGACCAGATAGATATTAACTGTCTCTCTTTATAATATGACAGACCAGCTAGATCTACTGTCTCTACTATAATATGACAGACCAGCTAGATCTACTGTCTCTATTATATTTTGACAGACCAGCTAGATCTACTGTCTCTATTATATTGTGACAGACCAGCTAGATCTACTGTCTCTATTATAATATGACAGACCAGCTTGATCTACTGTCTCTATAATAATAAAACAGACCAGCAAGATCTACTGTCTCTAACATATTATGACAGACCATTTAGATCTACTGTCTCTAATATATTATGACTGACAAGCTAGATCTACTGTCTCTATTGTATGATGACAGACCAACCTGATCTACTGTCTCCATTATATTATGACTGGACAGCTAGATCTACTGTCTCTATTATAATATGAAAGACCAGATAGATATAATGTCTCTATTATAATATGACAGACCAGCTAGATCTACTGTCTCTACTATAATATGACAGACCAGCTAGATCTACTGTCTCTATTATAATATGACAGACCAGCTAGATCTACTGTCTCTATTATATTATGACAGACCAGCTAGATCTCTGTCTCTATTATAATATGACAGACCAGCTAGATCTACTGTCTCTATTATATTCTGACAGACCAGCTAGATTTACTGTCTCTATTATATTATGACAGACCAGCTAGATCTTCTGTCTCTATTATAATTTGACAGACCAGCTAGATCTACTGTCTCTATGTCTCTATCATATTAAGACAGACCAGCTAGATCTACTTTCTTTATTATAATATGACAGACCAGCTAAATCTACTGTCTCTATTATATTATGACAGACCAGGTACATCTACTGTCTCTATTATATTATGACAGACCAGCTAGATCTTCTGTCTCTATTATAATTTGACAGACCAGCTAGATCTACTGTCTCTATGTCTCTATCATATTAAGACAGACCAGCTAGATCTACTTTCTTTATTATAATATGACAGACCAGCTAGATCTACTGTCTCTATTATATTATGACAGACCAGGTACATCTACTGTCTCTATTATATTATGACAGACCAGCTAGATCTACTGTCTCTATCTATATATATGACAGACCAGCTAGATCTACTGTCTCTATTATAATATGACCGACCAGCTAGATCTACTGTCTCTATTATATTATGACAGACCAGCTAGATCTACTGTCTCGATTATAATATGACAGACCAGCTAGATTTACTGTCTCTATTATATTATGACAGACCAGCTAGATCTTCTGTCTCTATTATAATTTGACAGACCAGCTAGATCTACTGTCTCTATTATATTATGACAGACCAGCTAGATCTACTTTCTTTATTATAATATGACAGACCAGCTAGATCTACTGTCTCTATTATATTATGACAGACCAGGTACATCTACTGTCTCTATTATATTATGACAGACCAGCTAGATCTACTGTCTCTGTGTCTCTATTATATTATGACAGACCAGCTAAATCTACTGTCTCTATTATAATAGGACAGACCAGCTAGATCTACTGTCTCTATTGTATTATGACAGACCAGCTAGATCTACTGTCTCTATTTTAATATGACAGACCAGCTAGATCTACTGTCTCTAGTGTACAATGACAGACCAGCTAGATCTACTGTCTCTGTGTCTCTATTATATTATGACAGACCAGCTAGATCTACTCTCTCTATTATATTATGACAGACCAGCTAGATCTACTGTCTCTATTTTAATATGACAGACCAGCTAGATCTACTGTCTCTATTATATTATGACAGACCAGCTAGATCTACTGTCTCTATTTTAATATGAGATACCAGCTAGATCTACTGTCTCTAGTGTACTATGACAGACCAGCTAGATCTACTGTCTCTATTATAATATGACAGACCAGCTAGATCTACTGTCTCTATTATACTATGACAGACCAGCTAGATCTACTGTCTCTATTTTAATATGACAGACCAGCTAGATCTACTGTCTCTAGTGTACAATGACAGACCAGCTAGATCTACTGTCTCTAGTGTACAATGACAGACCAGCTAGATCTACTGTCTCTATTATAATATGACAGACCAGCTAGATCTACTGTCTCTATTATACTATGACAGACCAGCTAGATCTACTGTCTCTATTTTAATATGACAGACCAGCTAGATCTACTGTCTCTATTATATTATGACAGACCAGCTAGATCTACTGTCTCTGTTTTAATATGACAGACCAGCTAGATCTACTGTCTCTAGTGTACAATGACAGACCAGCTAGATCTACTGTCTCTAGTGTACAATGACAGACCAGCTAGATCTACTGTCTCTATTATAATATGACAGACCAGCTAGATCTACTGTCTCTATTATACTATGACAGACCAGCTAGATCTACTGTCTCTATTTTAATATGACAGACCAGCTAGATCTACTGTCTCTGTGTCTCTATTATATTATGACAGACCAGCTAGATCTACTCTCTCTATTATAATATGACAGACCAGCTAGATCTACTGTCTCTATTATATTATGACAGACCAGCTAGATCTACTGTCTCTATTTTAATATGACAGACCAGCTAGATCTACTGTCTCTATTATATTATGACAGACCAGCTAGATCTACTGTCTCTATTTTAATATGAGAGACCAGCTAGATCTACTGTCTCTAGTGTACTATGACAGACCAGCTAGATCTACTGTCTCTATTATAATATGACAGACCAGCTAGATCTACTGTCTCTATTATACTATGACAGACCAGCTAGATCTACTGTCTCTATTTTAATATGACAGACCAGCTAGATCTACTGTCTCTATTATATTATGACAGACCAGCTAGATCTACTGTCTCTAGTATACAATGACAGACCAGCTAGATCTACTGTCTCTATTATAATATGACAGACCAGCTAGATCTACTGTCTCTATTATACTATGACAGACCAGCTAGATCTTTACTGTCTCTATTTTAATATGACAGACCAGCTAGATCTACTGTCTCTATTATATTATGACAGACCAGCTAGATCTACTGTCTCTGTTTTAATATGACAGACCAGCTAGATCTACTGTCTCTGTTATACAATGACAGACCAGCTAGATCTACTGTCTCTAGTATATTATGACAGACCAGCTAGATCTACTGTCTCTATTATAATATGACAGACCAGCTAGATCTACTGTCTCTATTATACTATGACAGACCAGCTAGATCTACTGTCTCTATTTTAATATGACAGACCAGCTAGATCTACTGTCTCTATTATATTATGACAGACCAGCTAGATCTACTGTCTCTATTATATTATGACAGACCAGCTAGATCTACTGTCTCTATGTCTCTATTATATTATGACAGACCAGCTAGATCTAATGTCTCTATTATAATATGACAGACCAGCTAGATCTACTGTCTCTATTATAATATGACAGACCAGCTAAATCTACTGTCTCTATTATAATATGACAGACCAGCTAGATCTACTGTCTCTATTTTAATATGACAGACCAGCTAGATCTACTGTCTCTAGTGTACAATGACAGACCAGCTAGATCTACTGTCTCTGTGTCTCTATTATATTATGACAGACCAGCTAGATCTACTGTCTCTATTTTAGTACTATGACAGACCAGCTAGATCTACTGTCTCGATTATAATATGACAGACCAGCTAGATCTACTGTCTCTATTATATTATGACAGACCAGCTAGATCTACTGTTCCTATGATATTATGACAGGCCAGCTAGATCTACTGTCTCTATTATATTATATTATGACAGACCAGCTAGATCTACTGTCTCTGTCTCTATTATATTATGACAGACCAGCTAGATCTACTGTCTCTACTATAATATGACAGACCAGCTAGTCTCTATTATATTATGACAGACCAGCTAGATCTACTGTCTCTATTTTAATATGACAGACCAGCTAGATCTACTGTCTCTAGTGTACTATGACAGACCAGCTAGATCTACTGTCTCTATTTTAAATGACAGACCAGCTAGATCTACTGTCTCTAGTGTACTATGACAGACCAGCTAGATACTGTATGACAGACCAGCTAGATCTACTGTCTCTATTATATTATGACAGACCAGCTAGATCTACTGTCTCTATTTTAATATGACAGACCAGCTAGATCTACTGTCTCTAGTGTACTATGACAGACCAGCTAGATCTACTGTCTCTATTATAATATGACAGACCAGCTAGATCTACTGTCTCTATTATACTATGACAGACCAGCTAGATCTACTGTCTCTATTATATTATGACAGACCAGCTAGATCTACTGTCTCTATTATATTATGACAGACCAGCTAGATCTACTGTCTCTGTGTCTCTATTATATTATGACAGACCAGCTAGATCTACTGTCTCTATTATAATATGACAGACCAGCTAGATCTACTGTCTCTATTATAATTATGACAGACCAGCTAGATCTACTGTCTCTATTTTAATGTCAGACCAGCTAGATCTACTGTCTCTATTATATTATGACAGACCTGCTAGATCTTCTGTCTATATATTATGACAGACCAGGTACATCTACTGCCTCTATTATATTATGACAGACCAGCTAGATCTACTGTCTCTATTTTAAGATGACAGACCAGCTAGATCTACTGTCTCTAGTGTACTATGACAGACCAGCTAGATCTACTGTCTCGATTATAATATGACAGACCAGCTAGATCTACTGTCTCTATTATATTATGACAGACCAGCTAGATCTACTGTTCCTATGATATTATGACAGGCCCGCTAGATCTACTGTCTCTATTATATTATGACAGACCAGCTAGATCTACTGTCTCTATTTTAATATGACAGACAAGCTAGATCTACTGTCTCTAGTGTACTATGACAGACCAGCTAGATCTACTGTCTCGATTATAATATGACAGACCAGCTAGATCTACTGTCTCTATTATATTATGACAGACCAGCTAGATCTACTGTTCCTATGATATTATGACAGTCCAGCTAGATCTACTGTCTCTATTATAATATGACAGACCAGCTAGATCTACTGTCTCTATTATAATATGACATACCAGCTAGATCTACTGTCTCTATTATATTATGACAGACCAGCTAGATCTACTGTCTCTATTTTAATATGACAGACAAGCTAGATCTACTGTCTCTAGTGTACTATGACAGACCAGCTAGATCTGCTGTCTCTATTATATTATGACAGACCAGCTAGATCGACTGTCTCTATTATATTATGACAGACCAGGTCCATCTACTGTCTCTATTATATTATGACAGACCAGCTAGATCTACTGTCTCTGTGTCTCTATTATAT
>NW_024606269.1:0-7529 GCF_018296145.1 Oncorhynchus tshawytscha | reverse complement strand
AGCAAAGCATCCCCAGAACATGATGTTGCCACCCCCGTGCTTCACGGTTGAGATGATGTTCTTCGGCTTACCAGCGTCCCCCTTTTTCCTTCAAACATAACAATGGTCGTGATGGCCAAACAGTTCTATTTTTGTTTCATCAGACCAGAGGACATTTCTCCAAAAAGTATGATCTTTGTCCCCATGTGCAATTTCAAACCGTAGTCTGGCTTTTTTTGTGGCAGTTTTTGAGCAGTGGCTTCTTCCTTGCTGAGCGACCTTTCAGGTTGTATCAATATAAGACTTGTTTTACTGTGGATATAATTACTTTTGTACCTGTTTCCTCCAGCATCTTCACAAGGTCCTTTGCTGTTGTTCTGGGATTGATTTGCACTTTTCGCACCAAAGTCCATTAGCCTCTAGGAGTGTGTCTTTCCTAAGTGGTATGACAGCTGTGTGGTCCCATGGTGTTTATACTTGCGTACTATTGTTTGTACAAATGAAAAGTGGTACCTTCAGGCGTTTGGAAATTGGATGAACCAGACTTGTGGAGGTCTACAATTTTTTGGGCTGATTTCTTTTGATTTTCCCATGATGTCAAGCAATGAGGCACTGCGTTTGAAGGCAGGCCTTGAAATACATCCACAGGTACACCTCCAATTGACTCAAATTATGTCAATTAGCCTATCAGAAGATTCTAAAGCTATGACATAATTTTCTGGAATTTTGGAATCCAAGCTGTTTAAAGGCACAGTCAACTTAGTGTTTGTAAACTTCTGACCCTCTGGAATTGTGAAACAGTGAAATATAAGAGAAATAATCTGTCTGTAAACAATTGTTTGAAAACTTAATAGTAGATGTCCTAACCGACTTGCAAAAACTATAGTTTGTTAACAAGAAATTTGTGGAGTGGTTGAAAAGGGAGTTTTAATGACTCCAACCTAAGTGTATGTAAACTTCCGACTTCATCTGTATATTGCGGCTGATGACAGGGAGAGGTGAGGGGAGTGGTTATTGAGGGGAAAGCAGAACAGACAACGAGAATGGCTTGTGGACTGTGAGGTGATTGGTGAATTCCCCTTTCTTTCCCCGTGTACAAAAATCCCTAATAAACTCCCCATTTGCATTCTAGTTGTGCTACTGGTGCATGTTTTGTTATTGAACTTGGTGACGTGGAAACCCCACACCCTTGAGCCTGCTACATATGGTGGAGAATGTGGGCAACCCAAACCATGCTCAATAACTTAAAAAATAACACAAACACAATTGTACTTTTTCCATTTATTTGTTGAGAAAATTATCCAATATTACATTTCTTTGTCAGAAAAAGTATGTGGACCTCTAGATTAATAAACTCAATTAAGTGGCTGGGGGCAGTATTGAGTAGCTTGGGTGAATAAGGTCCCCAGAGGTTCCCAGAGTAAACTGCCTGCTCCTCAGTCCCAGTTGCTAATATATGCATATTATTAGTATATTTGTATAGAAAACACTCTGAAGTTTCTAAAACTGTATAAATGATGTCTGTGAGTATAACAGAACCTGAGATGAAATCCAACCAGGAAGTGGGAAATCTGAGGTTGGTCGATTTTCAACTCAGCCCCTAGTGAAGATACAGTGGGTCATATTGCACTTCCTAAGGCTTCCACTAGATGTCAAACATCTTTAGAAACTTGTTTGAGGCTTCTACTGTGAAGGGGGGCTGAATGAGAGGGGAATGAGTCAGAGGTCTGCCAGCAGCCATGAGCTGGTCATGCGCATTCACATGAGAGGTAGCTCCCGTTCCATTTGCTTTTCTGAAGACAAAGGAATTCTCCGGTTGGAACATTATTGAAGATTTATGTTAAAAACATCCTAAAGATTGATTCTATACATCGTTTGACATGTTTCTACGGACTGTAATGGAACTTTTTGACATTTCATCTGTAACTAGTGAACGAGCTTCGTGAGTTTTGATTTGTTTACCAAAAGCGCTAACAAAAGTATCAATTTGGACATAAATGATGGACATTATCGAACAAATCAAACATTTATTGTGAAACTGGGATTTCTGGGAGTGCATTCTGATGAAGATCATCAAAGGTAAGTGAATATTTATAATGTTATTTCTGACTTCTGTTGACTGCACAATATGGCAGATATATTTTTGGCTTGTCGGGTCTCTGAGCGCCGTACTCAGATTATTGCATGGTTTGCTTTATCCGTAAAACGTTTTTGAAATCTGAAACAGCTGTTGCATTAAGGAGAAGTTTATCTATATTTTCATGTATAACACTTATTTTCATCAACATTTATAATGAGTATTTCTGTAAATTGATGTGGCTCTCTGCAAAATCACCGGATGTTTTTGGAACTACTGAACATTACGCGCCAATGTATAGTGAGATTTTTGGATATGAATATGAACTTTATCAAACAAAACATACATGTATTGTGTAACATGAAGTCCTATGAGTGTCATCTGATGAAGATCATCAAAGGTTAATTCTATCTCTATTTCTGATTTTTGTGACTCCACTGGGCTGGGGATATGGCTGTGTTTTTCTGTGACTTGGCTCTGACCTAACATAATCGTTTGTGGTGCTTTCGCTGTAAAGCCTATTTGAAATCGGACACAATGGTGGGATTTACAACAAGATTACCTTTAAAATTATATAAAATACTTGTATGTTTGAGGAATTTTAATTATGAGATTTCTGTTGTTTTGAATTTGGCACCCTGAACTTTCCCTGGCTATTGTCATATCGATCCATTAACGGGATTTCAGCCCTAAGAAGTTAATTAAAGTAGTCAAAAGTTTAGTATTTGGTCCCATAATCCTTGCACGCAATGACTTCATTGGATGCAGTTGCAGTTTGTTTTGGTTATGTTTTAACTTAAATGGTGAAAGATGACTGGAGTCATTTTATTTTTTATGATTAAGGAAAAATATGAATGAATCATGAATAATGATGAGTGAGAGTTACAGTGGCTACAACCAAACTTCTCACTATTACCAATAACAGGGGAGGTTGGCATTTGGGGTGGGGGTATGATCTTTTTGCCCCTGTAACCTTCTAACTGATCATTAATCAAGATGTATTCATGATTATCCTTGATCATGGTAGCATCCACATGAAGTGTTCAGAAACATTGTCTATTCTTACTGACAATAAAAGTGACTCCAAAATGGGCACAAGTCATTATTCACCATTCAGTTATTGTTGTGCAAAATATAACCATGTCGAAAACAATCTACAAATGTACCCAACAAGTTTGTAGATCCACAAGCTTGGTGTGGTCATTGCATGCAAGGAATTTTATTTTACCTTTATTTAACCAGGTAGGCTAGTTGAGAACAAGTTCTCATTTGCAACTGCGACCTGGCCAAGATAAAGCATAGCAGTGTGAACAGACAACACAGAGTTACACATGGAGTAAACAATTAACAAGTCAATGACACAGTAGAAAAAAAAGAGAGTCTATATACATTGTGTGCAAAAGGCATGAGGAGGTAGGCGAATAATTACAATTTTGCAGATTAACACTGGAGTGATAAATGATCAGATGGTCATGTACAGGTAGAGATATTGGTGTGCAAAAGAGCAGAAAAGTAAATAAATAAAAACAGTATGGGGCTGAGGTAGGTAAAAAGGGGTGGGCTATTTACCGATAGACTATGTACAGCTGCAGCGATCGGTTAGCTGCTCAGATAGCAGATGTTTGAAGTTGGTGAGGGAGATAAAAGTCTCCAACTTCAGCGATTTTTGCAATTTGTTCCAGTCACAGGCAGCAGAGAACTGGAATGAAAGGCGGCCAAATGAGGTGTTGGCTTTAGGGATGATCAGTGAGATACACCTGCAGGAGCGCGTGCTACGGATGGGTATTGCCATCGTGACCAGTGAACTGAGATAAGGCGGAGCTTTACCTAGCATGGACTTGTAGATGACCTGGAGCCAGTGGGTCTGGCGACGAATAAGTAGCGAGGGCCAGCCGACTAGAGCTTACAGGTTGCAGTGGTGGGTGGTATAAGGTGCTTTAGTGACAAAACGGATGGCACTGTGATAAACTGCATCCAGTTTGCTGAGTAGAGTGTTGGAAGCTATTTTGTAGATGACATCGCCGAAGTCGAGGATCGGTAGGATAGTCAGTTTTACTAGGGTAAGTTTGGCGGCGTGAGTGAAGGAGGCTTTGTTGCGGAATAGAAAGCCGACTCTAGATTTGATTTTCGATTGGAGATGTTTGATATGAGTCTGGAAGGAGAGTTTACAGTCTAGCCAGACACCTAGGTACTTATAGATGTCCACATATTCAAGGTCGGAACCATCCAGGGTGGTGATGCTAGTCAGGCGTGCGAGTGCAGGCAGCGAACGGTTGAAAAGCATGCATTTGGTTTTACTAGCGTTTAAGAGCAGTTGGAGGCCACGTAAGGAGTGTTGTATGGCATTGAAGCTCGTTTGGAGGTTAGATAGCACAGTGTCCAAGGACGGGCCGGAAGTATATAGAATGGTGTCGTCTGCGTAGAGGTGGATCAGGGAATCGCCCGCAGCAAGAGCAACATCATTGATATATACAGAGAAAAGAGTCGGCCCGAGAATTGAACCCTGTGGCACCCCCATAGAGACTGCCAGAGGACCGGACAGCATGCCCTCCGATTTGACACACTGAACTCTGTCTGCAAAGTAGTTGGTGAACCAGGCACGGCAGTCATCAGAAAAACCGAGGCTACTGAGTCTGCCGATAAGAATATGGTGATTGACAGAGTCGAAAGCCTTGGCAAGGTCGATGAAGACGGCTGCACAGTACTGTCTTTTATCGATGGCGGTTATGATATCGTTTAGTACCTTGAGCGTGGCTGAGGTGCACCCGTGACCAGCTCAGAAACCAGATTGCACAGCGGAGAAGGTACGGTGGGATTTGAGATGGTCAGTGACCTGTTTGTTGACTTGGCCTACGGAATCAAGTACTAAATGTTTTACTACTCTTAATACAAAGAACTCCAGCTACCTTAGTCATAGACTGTTCTCTCTGCCACCGCACGGCATGCGGTACCGGAGCACCAAGTCTTGGTCCAAGAGGTTTCTAAACAGCTTAAGACTCCTGAACACCTAATCAAATGGCTACCCAGACTATTTGCATTGCCTATGCTGCTGCTACTCTCTGTTATTATCTATGCATAGCCACTTTAATAACTCTACCTACATGTACATAATTACTTCAATTACCTCAACACCGGTGCCTCGGCACATTGACACATTGACTCTGTACCGGTACCCCTTGTATATAGCCTCCACATTGACTCTGTACCGGTACCCCCTGTATATAGCCTCCACATTGACTCTGTACCGGTACTCCCTGTATATAGCCTCCACATTGACTCTGTACCGGTACCCCCTGTATATAGCCTCCACATTGACTCTGTACCGGTATCCCCTGTATATAGCCTCCACATTGACTCTGTACCGTACCCCTGTATATAGCCTCCACATTGACTCTGTACCGGTACCCCTGTATATAGCCTCCACATTGACTCTGTACCGGTACCCCTGTATATAGCCTCCACATTGACTCTGTACCGGTACCCCCTGTATATAGCCTCCACATTGACTCTGTACCGGTACCCCCTGTATATAGCCTCCACATTGACTCTGTACCGGTACCCCCTGTATATAGCCTCCACATTGACTCTGTACCGGTACCCCTGTATATAGCCTCCACATTGACTCTGTACCGGTACCCCTGTATATAGCCTCCACATTGACTCTGTACCGGTACCCCCTGTATATAGCCTCCACATTGACTCTGTACCGGCACCCCTGTATATAGCCTCCACATTGACTCTGTACCGGTACCCCCTGTATATAGCCTCCACATTGACTCTGTACCGGTACCCCTGTATATAGCCTCCACATTGACTCTGTACCGGTACCCCTGTATATAGCCTCCACATTGACTCTGTACCGGTACCCCTGTATATAGCCTCCACATAGACACATTGACTCTGTACCGGTACCCCTGTATATAGCCTCCACATTGACTCTGTACCGGTACCCCTGTATAGCCTCCACATTGACTCTGTACCGGTACCCCTGTATATAGCCTCCACATTGACTCTGTACCGGTACCCCCTGTATATAGCCTCCACATTGACTCTGTACCGGTACCCCCTGTATATAGCCTCCACATAGACACATTGACTCTGTACCGGTACCCCCTGTATATAGCCTCCACATTGACTCTGTACCGGTACCCCTGTATATAGCCTCCACATAGACACATTGACTCTGTACCGGTACCCCTGTATATAGCCTCCACATTGACTCTGTACCGGTACCCCTGTATATAGCCTCCACATAGACACATTGACTCTGTACCGGTACCCCCTGTATATAGCCTCCACATAGACACATTGACTCTGTACCGGTACCCCTGTATATAGCCTCCACATAGACACATTGACTCTGTACCGGTACCCCTGTATATAGCCTCCACATAGACACATTGACTCTGTACCGGTACCCCCTGTATATAGCCTCCACATAGACACATTGACTCTGTACCGGTACCCCTGTATATAGCCTCCACATAGACACATTGACTCTGTACCGGTACCCCCTGTATATAGCCTCCACATTGACTCTGTACCGGTACCCCTGTATATAGCCTCCACATAGACACATTGACTCTGTACCGGTACCCCTGTATATAGCCTCCACATTGACTCTGTACCGGTACCCCTGTATATAGCCTCCACATAGACACATTGACTCTGTACCGGTACCCCTGTATATAGCCTCCACATTGACTCTGTACCGGTACCCCTGTATATAGCCTCCACATTGACTCTGTACCGGTACCCCCTGTATATAGCCTCCACATTGACTCTGTACCGGTACCCCCTGTATATAGCCTCCACATTGACTCTGTACCGGTACCCCTGTATATAGCCTCCACATAGACACATTGACTCTGTACCGGTACCCCCTGTATATAGCCTCCACATTGACTCTGTACCGGTACCCCCTGTATATAGCCTCCACATTGACTCTGTACCGGTACCCCTGTATATAGCCTCCACATTGACTCTGTACCGGTACCCCTGTATATAGCCTCCACATTGACTCTGTACCGGTACCCCCTGTATATAGCCTCCACATTGACTCTGTACCGGTACCCCTGTATATAGCCTCCACATAGACACATTGACTCTGTACCGGTACCCCCTGTATATAGCCTCCACATTGACTCTGTACCGGTACCCCTGTATATAGCCTCCACATTGACTCTGTACCGGTACCCCCTGTATATAGCCTCCACATTGACTCTGTACCGGTACCCCCTGTATATAGCCTCCACATTGACTCTGTACCGGTACCCCCTGTATATAGCCTCCACATTGACTCTGTACCGTAACACCCTGTATATAGCCTCCACATTGACTCTGTACCGGTACCCCTGTATATATCCTCCACATTGACTCTGTACCGGTACCCCCTGTATATAGCCTCCACATTGACTCTGTACTGGTACCCCCTGTATATCGCCCCCGCTATTGTTATTTACTGCTGCTGTTT
>NW_024606268.1:0-7525 GCF_018296145.1 Oncorhynchus tshawytscha | reverse complement strand
TTAACGGACCTCTGAGACTATCACAGTGCAGGTGCATTTATACGACTTGATTACACACAGGTGGATTGTATTTATCATCATTAGTCATTTAGGTCAACATTGGATCATTCAGAGATCCTCACTGAACTTCTGGAGAGAGTTTGCTGCACTAGGGCAGCTGAATGACAGTAGATGGTTGACCAGGGTAATATAATGACAGTAGATGGTAGACCAGGGTAATATAATGACAGTAGAGGGTAATATATTGACAGTAGATGGCAGACCAGGCAATTAATGATGGTAGATGGTAGACCAGGGTAATATAATGACAGTAGAGGGTAATATAATGACAGTAGATGGTAGACCAGGGTAATATAATGACAGTAGATGGTAGACTAGGGTAATATAATGAAAGTAAATGGTAGACCAGGGTAATATACTCACAGTAGATGGTAGACCAGAGTAATATAATGACAGTAGATGGTAGACCAGGGTAATATATTGACAGTAGATGGTAGACCAGGGTAATATAATGACAGTAGATGATAGACCAGGGTAATATACTCACAGTAGATGGTAGACCAGAGTAATATAATGACAGTAGATGGTAGACCAGGGTAATATAATGACAGTAGATGGTAGACAAGAGTAATATAATGACAGTAGATGGTAGACCAGGGTAATATAATGACAGTAGATGGTTAGACCATGGTAATATAGTGACAGTAGAGGTAGACCAGGGTAATATAATGACAGTAGATGGTTGACCAGGGTAATATAATGACAGTAGATGGTAGACCAGGGTAATATAATGACAGTAGAGGGTAATATATTGACAGTAGATGGTAGACCAGGGTAATATAATGACAGTAGATGGTAGACCAGGGTAATATAATGACAGTAGATGGTTGACCAGGGTAATATAATGACGGTAGATGGTAGACCAGGGTAATATAATGACAGTAGAGGGTAATATAATGACAGTAGATGGTAGACCAGGGTAATATAATGACAGTAGATGGTAGACTAGGGTAATATAATGAAAGTAAATGGTAGACCAGGGTAATATACTCACAGTAGATGGTAGACCAGAGTAATATAATGACAGTAGATGGTAGACCAGGGTAATATATTGACAGTAGATGGTAGACCAGGTTAATAAAATGACAGTAGATGGTAGATCAGGTCAATATAATGACAGTAGATGGTAGACCAGGTTAATATAATGACAGTAGATGGTAGATCAGGTCAATATAATGACAGTAGATGGGTATACCAGGGTAATATAATGACAGTAGATGGTAGACCAGGGTAATATAATGACAGTAGAGGGTTAGACCAGGGTAATATAATGACAGTAGATGGTAGACCAGGGTAATATAATGACAGTAGATGGTAGACAGGGTAATATAAATGACAGTAGAGGGTAATATAATGACAGTAGATGGTAGACCAGGGTAATATCATGACAGTACATGGTAGACCAGGTCAATATAATGACAGTAGATGGTATACCAGGGTAATATAATGACAGTAGATGGAGACCAGGGTGATCTAGTGACAGTAGATGATAGACCAGGATAATATAATGGCAGTAGAGTTTAGACCAGGGTAATATAGTGACAGAGATGGTAGACCAGGATAATATAAGGACAGTAGATGGTAGACCAGGGTAATATAATGACAGTAGAATGGTAACCAGGGTATACATAGATAGTGACAGTAGATGGTAGACCAGGTTAATATAATGACAGTAGAAGGTAGAACAGGGTAATATATTGACAGTAGATGGTAGACCAGGGTAATATAATGACAATAGATGGTAGACCAGGGTAATATAATGACAGTAGATGGTAGACCAGTGTAATAGAATGACAGTAGATGGTAGACCAGGGTAATATAATGACAGTAGAGGGTAATATAATGACAGTAGATGGTAGACCAGAGTAATATAGTGACAGTAGATGGTAGACCAGGGTAATATAATGACAGTAGATGGTAGACCAGGGTAATATAATGACAGTAGTTAGTAGACCAGGGTAATATAATGACAGTAGATGGTTGACCAGGGTAATATAATGACAGTAGATGGTAGACCAGGGTAAAATAATGACAGTAGAGGGTAATATAATGACAGTAGATGGTAGACCAGGGTAATATAATGACAGTAGATGGTAGACCAGGGTGATATAATGACAGTAGATGGTTGACCAGGGTAATATAATGACAGTAGATGGTAGAACAGGGTAATATAATGACAGTAGATGGTAGACCAGTGCAATATAATGACAGTAAATGGTTGACCAGGGTAATATAATCACAGTAGATGGTAGACCAGAGTAATATAATGACAGTAGATGGTAGACCAGGGTAATATCATGACAGTAGATGGTAGACCAGGTCAATATAATGACAGTAGATGGTATACCAGGGTAATATAATGACAGTAGAGGGTAGACCAGGGTGATCTAGTGACAGTAAATGATAGACCAGGGTAATATAATGACAGTAGAGTTTAAACCAGGGTAATACAGTGACAGTAGATTGTAGACCAGGATAATATAAGGACAGTAGATGTTAGACCAGGGTAATATAATGACAGTAGATGATAGACTGGGGTAATATATTGACAGTAGATGGTAGACCAGGGTAATATAATGACAGTAGAAGGTAGACCAGGGTAATATATTGACAGTTGATGGTAGACCAGGGCAATATAATGACAGTAGATGGTATACCAGGGTAATATAATGACAGTAGATGGTAGACCAGTGTAATAGAATGACAGTAGATGGTAGACAAGGGTAATATAATGACAGTAGAGGGTAATATAATGACAGAAGATGGTAGACCAGGGTAATATACAGTAGTGACAGTAGATGGTGGTAGACCAGGGTAATATAATGACAGTAGATGGTAGACCAGGGTAATATAATGACAGTAGATGGTAGACCAGGGTAATATAATGTGACAGTAGAGGGTAGACCAGGGTAATATAATGACAGTAGATGGTTGACCAGGGTAATATAATGACCTTAGATGGTAGACCAGGGTAATATAATGACATTAGATGGTAGACCAGAGTAATATAATGACAGTAGAGGGTAATATAATGACAGTAGATGGTAGACCAGGGTAATATATGACAGTAGATGGTAGACCAGGTAATATAATGACAGTAGATGGTATACCAGGGTAATATAATGACAGTAGAGGGGAGACCAGTGTGATCTAGTGACAGTAGATGATAGACCAGGGTAATATAATGGCAGAAGAGTTTAGACCAGGGTAATATAGTGACAGTAGATTGTAGACCAGGATAATATAAGGACAGTAGATGGTAGACCAGGGTAATATAATGACAGTAGATGATAGACTGGGGTATACTGACAGTAGATGGTAGACCAGGGTAATAAAATGACAGTAGAGGGTAATATAGTGACAGTAGATGGTAGACCAGGTTAATATAATGACAGTAGAAGGTAGAACAGGGTAATATAATGACAGTAGATGGTAGACCAGGGTAATATAATGACAGTAGATGGTAGACCAGGGTAATATAATGACAGTAAATGGTAGACCAGGGTAATATAATCACAGTAGATGGTAGACCAGAGTAATATAATGACAGTAGATGGTAGACCAGGGTAATATCATGACAGTAGATGGTAGACCAGGTCAATATAATGACAGTAGATGGTATACCAGGGTAATATAATGACAGTAGATGGTAGACCAGGGTGATATAGTGACAGTAGATGATAGACCAGGGTAATATAATGACAGTAGAGTTTAAACCAGGGTAATATAATGACAGTAGATGGTAGACCAGGATAATATAATGACAGTAGATGTTAGACCAGGGTAATATAATGACAGTAGATGATAGACTGGGGTAATATATTGACAGTAGATGGTAGACCAGGGTAATATAATGACAGTAGAAGGTAGACCAGGGTAATATATTGACAGTAGATGGTAGACCAGGTCAATATAATGACAGTAGATGGTATACCAGGGTAATATAATGACAGTAGAGGGGAGACCAGTGTGATCTAGTGACAGTAGATGATAGACCAGGGTAATATAATGGCAGAAGAGTTTAGACCAGGGTAATATAGTGACAGTAGATTGTAGACCAGGATAATATAAGGACAGTAGATGGTAGACCAGGGTAATATACTCACAGTAGATGGTAGACCAGTGTAATAGAATGACAGTAGATGGTAGACAAGGGTAATATAATGACAGTAGAGGGTAATATAATGACAGAAGATGGTAGACCAGGGTAATATAGTGACAGTAGATGGTAGACCAGGGTAATATAATGACAGTAGAGGGTAGACCAGGGTAATATTATGACAGTAGATGGTAGACCATGGTAATATAGTGACAGTAGAGGGTAGACCAGGGTAATATAATGACAGTAGATGGTAGACCAGGGTAATATAATGACCTTAGATGGTAGACCAGGGTAATATAATGACATTAGATGGTAGACCAGAGTAATATAATGACAGTAGAGGGTAATATAATGACAGTAGATGGTAGACCAGGGTAATATCATGACAGTAGATGGTAGACCAGGTCAATATAATGACAGTAGATGGTATACCAGGGTAATATAATGACAGACAGAGGGGAGACCAGGGTGATCTAGTGACAGTAGATGATAGACCAGGGTAATATAATGGCAGAAGAGTTTAGACCAGGGTAATATAGTGACAGTAGATTGTAGACCAGGATAATATAAGGACAGTAGATGGTAGACCAGGGTAATATAATGACAGTAGATGATAGACTGGGGTATACTGAGAGTAGATGGTAGACCAGGGTAATAAAATGACAGTAGAGGGTAATATAGTGACAGTAGATGGTAGACCAGGTTAATATAATGACAGTAGAAGGTAGAACAGGGTAATATAATGACAGTAGATGGTAGACCAGGGTAATATAATGACAGTAGATGGTAGACCAGGGTAATATAATGACAGTAGAGGGTAATATAATGACAGAAGATGGTAGACCAGGGTAATATAGTGACAGTAGATGGTAGACCAGGGTAATATAATGACAGTAGAGGGTAGACCAGGGTAATATTATGACAGTAGATGGTAGACCATGGTAATATAGTGACAGTAGAGGGTAGACCAGGGTAATATAATGACAGTAGATGGTTGACCAGGGTAATATAATGACAGTAGATGGTAGACCAGGGTAATATAATGACATTAGATGGTAGACCAGGTAATATAATGACAGTAGAGGTAATATAATGACAGTAGATGGTAGACCAGGGTAATATCATGACAGTAGATGGTAGACCAGGTCAATATAATGACAGTAGATGGTATACCAGGGTAATATAATGACAGTAGAGGGGAGACCAGTGTGATCTAGTGACAGTAGATGATAGACCAGGGTAATATAATGGCAGAAGAGTTTAGACCAGGGTAATATAGTGACAGTAGATTGTAGACCAGGATAATATAAGGACAGTAGATGGTAGACCAGGGTAATATAATGACAGTAGATGATAGACTGGGGTATACTGAGAGTAGATGGTAGACCAGGGTAATAAAATGACAGTAGAGGGTAATATAGTGACAGTAGATGGTAGACCAGGTTAATATAATGACAGTAGAAGGTAGAACAGGGTAATATAATGACAGTAGATGGTAGACCAGGGTAATATAATGACAGTAGATGGTAGACCAGGTAATATAATGACAGTAGATGGTAGACCAGGGTAATATAATGACAGTAGAGGTAATAATAATGACAGTAGATGGTAGACCAGGGTAATATAATGACAGTAGATGGTAGACCAGGGTAATATAAACAACAGTAGATGGTAGACCAGGTAATATAATGACAGTAGATGGTAGACCATGGTAATATAGTGACAGTAGAGGGTAGACCAGGGTATTATAATGACAGTAGATGGTTGACCAGGGTAATATAATGACAGTAGATGGTAGACCAGGGTAATATAATGACAGTAGAGGGTAATGTAATGACAGTAGATGGAAGACCAGGGTAATATAGTGACAGTAGATGGTAGACCAGGGTAATATAATGACAGTAGAGGGTAGACCAGGGTAATATTATGACAGTAGATGGTTGACCAGGGTAATATAATGACAGTAGATGGTAGACCAGGGTAATATAATGACAGTAGAGGGTAATATATTGAGAGTAGATGGTAGACAAGAGTAGTATAATGACAGTAGATGGTAGACCAGGGTAATATAATGACAGTAGATGGTCGACCATGGTAATATAGTGACAGTAGAGGGTAGACCAGGGTAATATAATGACAGTAGATGGTTGACCAGGGTAATATAATGACAGTAGATGGTAGACCAGGGTAATATAATGACAGTAGAGGGTAATATATTGACAGTAGATGGTAGACCAGGGTAATATAATGACAGTAGATGGTAGACCAGGGTAATATAATGACAGTAGATGGTTGACCAGGGTAATATAATGATGGTAGATGGTAGACCAGGGTAATATAATGACAGTAGAGGGTAATATAATGACAGTAGATGGTAGACCAGGGTAATATAATGACAGTAGATGGTAGACTAGGGTAATATAATGAAAGTAAATGGTAGACCAGGGTAATATACTCACAGTAGATGGTAGACCAGAGTAATATAATGACAGTAGATGGTAGACCAGGGTAATATATTGACAGTAGATGGTAGACCAGGGTAATATAATGACAGTAGATGGTTGACCAGGGTAATATAATGACAGTAGATGGTAGACCAGGGTAATATAATGACAGTAGAGGGTAGACCAGGTTAATATAATGACAGTAGATGGTAGACCAGGGTAATATAATGACAGTAGATGATAGACCAGGGTAATATACTCACAGTAGATGGTAGACCAGAGTAATATAATGACAGTAGATGGTAGACCAGGGTAATATAATGACAGTAGATGGTAGACAAGAGTAGTATAATGACAGTAGATGGTAGACCAGGGTAATATAATGACAGTAGATGGTCGACCATGGTAATATAGTGACAGTAGAGGGTAGACCAGGGTAATATAATGACAGTAGATGGTTGACCAGGGTAATATAATGACAGTAGATGGTAGACCAGGGTAATATAATGACAGTAGAGGGTAATATATTGACAGTAGATGGTAGACCAGGGTAATATAATGAGAGTAGATGGTAGACCAGGGTAATATAATGACAGTAGATGGTTGACCAGGGTAATATAATGACGGTAGATGGTAGACCAGGGTAATATAATGACAGTAGAGGGTAATATAATGACAGTAGATGGTAGACTAGGGTAATATAATGAAAGTAAATGGTAGACCAGGGTAATATACTCACAGTAGATGGTAGACCAGAGTAATATAATGACAGTAGATGGTAGACCAGGGTAATATATTGACAGTAGATGGTAGACAAGGTTAATAAAATGACAGTAGATGGTAGATCAGGTCAATATAATGACAGTAGATGGTAGACCAGGTTAATATAATGACAGTAGATGGTAGATCAGGTCAATAT
>NW_024606267.1:0-7522 GCF_018296145.1 Oncorhynchus tshawytscha | reverse complement strand
TCCTTGCACAAAGGTGGAGGTAGCGGTCCTGCTGCTGGGTTGTTGCCCTCCTACGGCCTCCTCCACGTCTCCTGATGTACTGGCCTGTCTCCTGGTAGCGCCTCCATGCTATGGACACTACGCTGACAGACACAGCAAACCTTCTTGCCACATCTCGCATTGATGTGCCATCCTGGATGAGCTGCACTACCTGAGCCACTTGTGTGGGTTGTAGACTCCGTCTCATGCTACCACTAGAGTGAAAGCACCGCCAGCATTCAAAAGTGACCAAAACATCAGCCAGGAAGCATAGGAACTGAGAAGTGGTCTGTGGTCACCACCTGCAGAACCACTCCTTTATTGGGGGTGTCTTGCTAATTGCCTATAATTTCCACCTGTTGTCTATTCCATTTGCACAACAGCATGTGAAATGTATTGTCAATCAGTGTTGCTTCCTAAATTGACAGGTTGATTTCACAGAAGTGTGATTGACTTGGAGTTACATTGTTGTTTAAGTGTTCCCTTAATTTTTTTGAGCAGTGTATGTTTTCCTCTGTTTATTCTTCTCTAATCCAAGAAAAAGTGCATTTCTCCCCCTCAAAAATACTTTGCTTTACTTCTTATAATAGCCCCCTTACACTTATCTATTTCATATTTACTCAATTTTTCTTTCAACTCTAAAACCTTTCTATATTATAATTAGGTTCACTGTCACACTTCCCCATTTCTTCTTCCAATTTAGCTCTCAACTCATTTTATTTTCATCCTCCCCCTCTTTTTCCTTGCATATCTTATACTAAAAACTTTTTTTTCCTTAACCTTGTCCCACCATAAACACTTATCATTATCTTTCTGCTTGTCCTCCATTTCACATGCTATCAAAGATTTGTTGTTTCCCATATTCCTCATCTTCTAAATACCCTGCATTCATACATTCTAAATACCCTGCATTCCACCCCCTGCTCTTTCCTTATCTAAGCCCACTGAAAATGTTAAACCTGCATGATCACTAAAAGTTGTAAAAACATACATAATATCCTTCATAAAATTCCTTCAACCTTCTTTTACTAAAACCAGATCTATCCTTGTTTGTTTCAAATCCCCTAAAACCACCTGCCTTCTAGAACCTAGGTGTCTGGCTAGACTGCAAACTCTCCTTCCAGACTCATATCAAACACCTCCAATCAAAAATCAAATCAAGAGTCGGCTTTCTATTCCGCAACAAAGCCTCCTTCACTCACGCCGCCAAGCTTACCCTAGTAAAACTGACTATCCTACCAATCTCGACTTCGGCGATGTCATCTACAAAATGGCTTCCAACACTCTACTCAGCAAACTGGATGCAGTATATCACAGTGCCATCCGTTTTGTCACTAAAGCACCTTATACCACCCACCACTGCGACTTGTATGCTCTAGTCGGCTGGCCCTCGCTACATATTCGTCGCCAGACCCACTGGCTCCAGGTCATCTACAAGTCCATGCTAGGTAAAGCTCCGCCTTATCTCAGTTCACTGGTCACGATGGCAACACCCATCCGTAGCACGCGCTCCAGCAGGTGTATCTCACTGATCATCCCTAAAGCCAACACCTCATTTGGCCGCCTTTCGTTCCAGTACTCTGCTGCCTGTGACTGGAACGAATTGCAAAAATCGCTGAAGTTGGAGACTTTTATCTCCCTCACCAACTTCAAACATCAGCTATCTGAGCAGCTAACCGATCGCTGCAGCTGTACATAGTCTATTGGTAAATAGCCCACCCATTTTCACCTACCTCATCCCCATACTGTTTTTATTTATTTACTTTTCTGCTCTTTTTGCACACCAATATCTCTACCTGTACATGACCATCTGATCATATATCACTCCAGTGTTAATCTGCAAAATTGTAACTATTCGTCTACCTCCCTCATGCCTTTTGCACACATTGTACATTGATATAGACTCCCTTTGTTTTCTACTGTGTTATTGACTTGTTAATTTGTTTATTCCATGTGTAACTCTGTGTTGTCTGCTCACACTGCTTAAAACCAAATGCATGCTTTTCAACCGATCGCTGCCTGCACCCGCATGCCCGACTAGCATCACCACCCTGGATGGTTCCGACCTTGAATATGTGGACATCTATACTCATATCAAACACCTCCAATCAAAAATCAAATCAAGAGTCGGCTTTCTATTCCGCAACAAAGCCTCCTTCACTCACGCCGCCAAGCTTACCCTAGTAAAACTGACTATCCTACCAATCCTCGACTTCGGCGATGTCATCTACAAAATGGCTTCCAACACTCTACTCAGCAAACTGGATGCAGTATATCACAGTGCCATCCGTTTTGTCACTAAAGCACCTTATACCACCCACCACTGCGACTTGTATGCTCTAGTCGGCTGGCCCTCGCTACATATTCGTCGCCAGACCCACTGGCTCCAGGTCATCTACAAGTCCATGCTAGGTAAAGCTCCGCCTTATCTCAGTTCACTGGTCACGATGGCAACACCCATCCGTAGCACGCGCTCCAGCAGGTGTATCTCACTGATCATCCCTAAAGCCAACACCTCATTTGGCCGCCTTTCGTTCCAGTACTCTGCTGCCTGTGACTGGAACGAATTGCAAAAATCGCTGAAGTTGGAGACTTTTATCTCCCTCACCAACTTCAAACATCAGCTATCTGAGCAGCTAACCGATCGCTGCAGCTGTACATAGTCTATTGGTAAATAGCCCACCCATTTTCACCTACCTCATCCCCATACTGTTTTTATTTATTTACTTTTCTGCTCTTTTGCACACCAATATCTCTACCTGTACATGACCATCTGATCATATATCACTCCAGTGTTAATCTGCAAAATTGTAACTATTCGTCTACCTCCTCATGCCTTTTGCACACATTGTACATTGTATATAGACTCCCCCTTTGTTTTCTACTGTGTTATTGACTTGTTAATTTGTTTATTCCATGTGTAACTCTGTGTTGTCTGCTCACACTGCTATGCTTTATCTTGGCCAGGTCGCAGTTGTAAATGAGAACTTGTTCTCAACTAGCCTACCTGGTTAAATAAAGGTGAAATAAAAAAAATAAAAAATAAAAAAACTTCATTCACTGTTATCTTCCCATCACAAATTTGTTTATCCTCTACATCAATTTGCACATCCACACTATCCAATATCTCCTTTACACACCCCTTATCCACCTCCCCTTTCTTAAATAAATCCTTATAAAAATTCTGCACTGTTTCTAATATCTCTACATAAACATTGACAACTTCACCCTTTACATTTTCAATCTTTCTAATATACACTGCTCAAAAAAATAAAGGGAACACTAAAATAACACATCCTAGATCTGAATGAATGAAATATTCTTATTAAATACTTTTTTCTTTACACAGTTGAATGTGCTGACAACAAAATCACACACAAATTATCAATGGAAATCAAATGTATCAACCCATGGAGGTCTGGATTTGGAGTCTCACTCAAAATTAAAGTGGAAAACCATGACCTCCCTACAACGCCTGGGCATGCTCCTGATGAGATGGCGGATGGTCTCCTGAGGGATCTCCTCCCAGACCTGGACTAAAGCATCCGCCAACTCCTGGACAGTCTGTGGTGCAACGTGGCGTTGGTGGATGGAGCGAGACATGATGTCCCAGATGTGCTCAATTGGATTCAGGTCTGGGGAACGGGCGGGCCCGGGCGGGATATTCGAATTTATGCAATGAATATCTGTAAAATTCAGTTTTCTCCTTGCTGATAGTTCTTGCAGCAGTTTCTGTAGTGTAGTGGTTATCACGTTCGCTTAACAAGCGGAAGGTCCCAGGTTTCATCCTGTGTGGAAACAGCACTCATTGACACATGCAATCATGTCCATAATTGTAACAGAGAATTCTTTTTGTCATGAATGCCTTACTTTGGAATTTCGAATTTATGCAATGAATATCTGTAAAATTCGGTTTACTCATTGCTGACATTTCTTGCAGCAGTTTCTGTAGTGTAGTGGTTATCATGTTCGCTTAACACACGAAAGGTCCCCAGTTTGAAAACGGTTAGAAACAGTGGTATTTCTCACAAGCAAAAATTACCATAGTTGTAATAGAGATGTTTTTTTCATAAATGCCTTATTTTAGACATTTGAATTCATGCAATGAATATCTGTAAAATTCAGTTGACTCCTTGCTGACAATTCAAGCAGCAGTTTCTGTAGTGTAGTGGTTATCACGTTCGCATAACACGTGAAAGGTCCCTGGTTCGAAACCGGGCAGAAACAGTGCTATTTCTCACAAGCAAAAATTACTATAGTTGTAAAAGAGATTTTTTTTCATAAATGCCTTATTTTAGAAATTTGAATTCATGCAATGAAAATCTGTAAAATTCAGTTGACTCCATGCTGACAATTCAAGCAGCAGTTTCTGTAGTACAGTGGTTATCACGTACGCTTTTTATTTTGTTGTTGGAGGCCACGGAAGGAGTGTTGTATGGCATTGAAGCTCGTTTGGAGGTTAGATAGCACAGTGTCCAATGACGGGCCGAAAGTATATAGAATGGTGTCGTCTGCGTAGAGGTGGATCAGGGAATCGCCCGCAGCAAGAGCAACATCATTGATATATACAGAGAAAAGAGTCGGCCCGAGAATTGAACCCTGTGGCACCCCCATGAAGACTGCCAGAGAACCGGACAGCATGCCCGCCGATTTGACACACTGAACTCTGTCTGCAAAGTAGTTGGTGAACCAGGCAAAGCAATCATCAGAAAAACCGAGGCTACTGAGTCTGCCGATAAGAATATGGTGATTGACAGAGTCGAAAGCCTTGGCAAGGTCGATGAAGACGGCTGCACAGTACTGTCTTTTATCGATGGCGGTTATAATATTGTTTAGTATCTTGAGCGTGGCTGAGGTGCACCCGTGACCAGCTCGGAAACCAGATTGCACAGCGGAGAGGGTAAGGTGGGATTCGAGATGGTCAGTGACCTGTTTGTTGACTTGGCTTTCGAAGACCTTAGATAGGCAGGGCAGGATGGATATAGGTCTGTAAGAGTTTGCGGAGCTGTTGGCCGAGGTTGGAGTAGCCAGGAGGAAGGCATGGCCAGCCGTTGAGAAATGCTTGTTGAAGTTTTTGATAATCATGGATTTATCGGTGGTGACAGTGTGACCTAGCCTCAGTGCAGTGGGCAGCTGGGAGGAGGTGCTCTTGTTCTCCATGGACTTCACAGTGTCCCAGAACTTCTTGGAGTTGGAGCTACAGGATGCAAATTTCTGCCTGAAGAAGCTGGCCTTAGCTTTCCTGACTGACTGCGTGTATTGGTTCCTGACTTCCCTGCACAGTTGCATATCGCGGGGACTATTCGATGCTATTGCAGTCCGCCACAGGATGTTGTTGTGCTGGTCGAGGGCAGTCAGGTCTGGAGTGAACCAAGGGCTATATCTATTCTTAGTTCTGCATTTTTTTGAAGGGAGCATGCTAGAATGGTGAGGAAGTTACTTTCAAAGAATGACCAGGCATCCTCAACTGACGGGATGAGGTCAATGTCCTTCCAGGATACCCGGGCCAGGTCGATTAGAAAGGCCTGCTCACAGAAGTGTTTTAGGGAGCATTTGACAGTGATGAGGGGTGGTCGTTTGACTGCGGATCCGTAGCGGATACAGGCAATGAGGCAGTGATCGCTGAGATCCTGGTTGAAGACAGCGGAGGTGTATTTGGAGGGCCAGTTGGTCAGGATGATGTCTATGAGGGTGCCCTTGTTTACAGATTTAGGGTTGTACCTGGTGGGTTCCTTGATGATTTGTGTGAGATTGAGGGCATCTACCTTAGATTGTAGGACTGCCGGGGTGTTAAGCATATCCCATATCTTAATGCATGGAATAAATAATTGAACCGAATAGTGTGTGTACCTCAAAACCCCCTCTAACTGGCCGAAGAAGAGTGACAAAAGCGTTGAAGGCTTTCCGAACCACTTCTACCGAGAGAAAAGAACCAAGCCAGAAATTGGTGTACAGTCTCAGATCTAAGCTATCAACTGCTTTTCTTTCATGTTTCTCTCATACTGTGAGAGTCCACTTGGAGTGATCATGGAGAAAGATCTGTTCTAACATTTTCTTATGATGCTGGTATATTGGTTGACGAATGGACAAGACATGAGTGGTAAAGATGAGACATTGAAAATGGGACATTATCATGGGCCATCCACTTTGAACTGTAAAGCTATCTGAAGAAGAACGAAAGAGACGCCAGAAGATTCAGTGCCTGAGAGGGGGGGGTTGGTCAACTGTGCCATTAAATTGTTTATACTTTTGTGGTATCAGGTTGATTGAAGAGGTCTACACCATGTAAATTGTAGTAATTTAGATTAAGAATGCATTGAGATACTGATCTGTATTATAATCATGATTTAAAAAGTTAATAGTAGAATTATGGGATAATTATACTGAATGTAAATCTGCTAATATTGATGTGTGTTAAATTGAGATTTTTACTTTGAGTGATAAGACAAAGTTGAATCACTGAGGAATGCCATTCTAAATATTGGTTGGATAAATAGTTGGGTTGTTACTTATGATTTGGAATATGGATGATTTCCCTGACCTATTCTCTATTCCTGAGTATATTTCTGAGCATGAGGACTTAGAGGGATGTCTGTCCTATATGTTGTGAGGAGGCCGGTGTTTAGATACTGGTTCTCATGTAACTTAGGGAGCATTTATAGATATTGGTTATGTTTTTATTTTCCTCAAATGGATTATTCTGTGTTATTAAACATGTGCAAGTTTGTCTTGTAGAATAAAGGTTCTACACTTAGTTTCAGAAGAGAGAAAGCTTACAAATAAGCTAAGGTATTTGACATTGAGGGGATTTGAATTTTTATTTCCTTTTAAATATTGAGTATGTAATTAATATTCTGATTCTTTAGAAGGGACAATGTCCCTGGGAGGGGAATGTTGGGGAATAATCAGAATTAGTTGGTAACATAGTTAAGATGTTTTATATTCATCATGTGTTTATAAGTTACTTCTCATCAGAATGTTTATTTTTGTATAATACTGTGGCAATACTGTGCAGTCATCTGTTCTCTGTCAGGACTAAGTTACTTGGGCCGCAGAGAGGGGAGAGGTCAAGCGTGGATCTCTTGGCTCCACAATGTCTGTGTGCCAGTCAATGTGTCTCTGTGATCTTGTCAAGATAGGGTGGATTTGATATATGCCTGTTGATATGAGGATTTGTTTAGGTTCTGAGTTTGAGAAAAGAACATAGTTTAGGAGACAAAGCTGAACGATAAATTATGGCCAATGCTGTCTGGCTATGGGATACTCCTCTCTCAAGTAAAGTCTTCCTTTGTAATGTTCCTAAGATCTGTTATTCGTCATGTGAGTTGAGATGGGTGTGTCTTGGCTATAAATGATACTAAGAACTGTTTTGTAAGGACTCTCAGAGAATTCATTTATAGACACTGAATTAATCTGAGAGTCACTGGGTTGTGATGGAGCTCATATAATTAAAGATGGACTTTATGATAACTCTGACTTGTGTGTGGTTTGCTCTCATGATTTG
>NW_024606266.1:0-7519 GCF_018296145.1 Oncorhynchus tshawytscha | reverse complement strand
CCAGTGACCCACCCTGTAATAGGGTTAGAGGCAGAGAATCCCAGTGGAAAGAGGGGAACTGGCCAGGCAGAGACAGCAAGGGCGGTTCGTTGCTCCAGAGCCTTTCCGTTCACCTTCCCACTCCTGGGCCAGACTACACTCAATCATATGACCCACTGAAGAGATGAGTCTTCAGTAAAGACTTAAAGGTTGAGACCGAGTTTGCGTCTCTGACATGGGTAGGCAGACCGTTCCATAAAAATGGAGCTCTATAGGAGAAAGCCCTGCCTCCAGCTGTTTGCTTAGAAATTCTAGGGACAATTAGGAGGCCTGCGTCTTGTGACCGTAGCGTACATGTAGATATGTACGGCAGGACCAAATCAGAGAGATAGGTAGGAGCAAGCCCATGTAATGCTTTGTAGGTTAGCAGTAAAACCTTGAAATCAGCCCTTGCTTTGACAGGAAGCCAGTGTAGAGAGGCTAGCACTGGAGTAATATGATCAAATTTTTTGGTTCTAGTCAGGATTCTAGCAGCCGTATTTAGCACTAACTGAAGTTTATTTAGTGCTTTATCCGGGTAGCCGGAAAATAGAGCATTGCAGTAGTCTAACCTAGAAGTGACAAAAGCATGGATAAATTTTTCTGCATCATTTTTGGACAGAAAGTTTCTGATTTTTGCAATGTTACGTAGATGGAAAAAGATGTCCTTGAAATGGTCTTGATATGTTCTTCAAAAGAGAGATCAGGGGGTCAGAGTAACGCCGAGGTCCTTCACAGTTTTATTTGAGACGACTGTACAACCATTAAGATTAATTGTCAGATTCAACAGAAGATCTCTTTGTTTCTTGGGACCTAGAACAAGCATCTCTGTTTTGTCCGAGTTTAAAAGTAGAAAGTTTGCAGCCATCCACTTCCTTATGTCTGAAACACATGCTTCTAGCGAGGGCAATTTTGGGGCTTCACCATGTTTCATTGAAATGTACAGCTGTGTGTCATCCGCATAGCAGTGAAAGTTTACATTGTTTTGAATAACATCCCCAAGAGGTAAAATATATAGTGAGAACAATAGTGGTCCTAAAACGGAACCTTGAGGAACACCGAAATTTACAGTTGATTTGTCAGAGGACAAACCATTCACAGAGACAAACTGATATCTTTCCGACAGATAAGATCTAAACCAGGCCAGAACATGTCCGTGTAGACCAATTTGGGTTTCCTATCTCTCCAAAAGAATGTGGTGATCGATGGTATCAAAAGCGGCACTAAGGTCTAGGAGCACGAGGACAGATGCAGAGCCTCGGTCCGATGCCATTAAAATGTCATTTACCACCTTCACAAGTGCCGTCTCAGTGCTATGATGGGGTCTAAAACCAGACTGAAGCATTTCGTATACATTGTTTGTCTTCAGGAAGGCAGTAAGTTGCTGAGCAACAGCCTTCTCTAAAATTTTTGAGAGGAATGGAAGATTCGATATAGGCCGATAGTTTTTTATATTTTCTGGGTCAAGGTTTGGCTTTTTCAAGAGAGGCTTTATTACTGCCACTTTTAGTGAGTTTGGTACACATCCAGTGGATAGAGAGCCGTTTATTATGTTCAACATAGGAGGGCCAAGCACAGGAAGCAGCTCTTTCAGTAGTTTAGTTGGAATAGGGTCCAGTATGCAGCTTGAAGGTTTAGAGGCCATGATTATTTTCATCATTTTGTCAAGAGATATAGTACTAAAACACTTGAGCGTCTCTCTTGATCCTAGGTCCTGGCAGAGTTGTGCAGACTCAGGACAACTGAGGTTTGGAGGAATACGCAGGTTTAAAGAGGAGTCCGTAATTTGCTTTCTAATAATCATAATCTTTTCCTCAAAGAAGTTCATGAATTTATCACTGCTAAAGTGAAAGTCATCCTCTCTTGGGGAATGCTGCTTTTTAGTTAGCTTTGCGACAGTATCAAAAAGGAATTTCGGATTGTTCTTATTTTCCTCAATTAAGTTAGAAAAATAGGATGATCGAGCAGCAGTAAGGGCTCTTCGGTACTGCACGGTACTGTCTTTCCAAGCTAGTCGGAAGACTTCCAGTTTGGTGTGGCGCCATTTCCGTTCCAATTTTCTGGAAGCTTGCTTCAGAGCTCGGGTATTTTCTGTGTACCAGGGAGCTAGTTTCTTATGAGAATTTTTTTTAGTTTTTAGGGGTGCAACTGCATCTAGGGTATTGCGCAAGGTTAAATTGAGATCCTCAGTTAGGTGGTTAACTGATTTTTGTCCTCTGGCGTCCTTGGGTAGGCAGAGGGAGTCTGGTAGGGCATCAAGGAATCTTTGTGTTGTCTGTGAATTTATAGCACGACTTTTGATGTTCCTTGGTTGGGGTCTGAGCAGATTATTTGTTGCAATTGCAAACGTAATAAAATGGTGGTCCGATAGTCCAGGATTATGAGGAAAAACATTAAGATCCACCACATTTATTCCATGGGACAAAACTAGGTCCAGCGTATGACTGTGACAGTGAGTGGGTCCAGAGACATGTTGGACAAAACCCACTGAGTCGATGATGGCTCCGAAAGCCTTTTGGAGTGGGTCTGTGGACTTTTCCATGTGAATATTAAAGTCACCAAAGATTAGAATATTATCTGCTATGACTACAAGGTCCGATAGGAATTCAGGGAACTCAGTGAGAAATGCTGTATATGGCCCAGGAGGCCTGTAAACAGTAGCTATAAAAAGTGATTGAGTAGGCTGCATAGATTTCATGACTAGAAGCTCAAAAGACGAAAACGTCATTTTATTTTTTTTGTAAATTGAAATTTGCTATCGTAAATGTTAGCAACCCCTCCGCCTTTGCGGGATGCACGGGGGATATGGTCACTAGTGTAGCCAGGAGGTGAGGCCTCATTTAAAACAGTAAATTCATCAGGCTTAAGCCATGTTTCAGTCAGGCCAATCACATCAAGATTATGATCAGTGATTAGTTCATTGACTATAATTGCCTTTGAAGTAAGGGATCTAACATTAAGTAGCCCTATTTTGAGATGTGAGGTATCATGATCTCTTTCAGTAATGACAGGAATGGAGGTGGTCTTTATCCTAGTGAGATTGCTAAGGCGAACACCGCCATGTTTAGTTTTGCCCAACCTAGGTCGAGGCACAGACACGGTCTCAGGAATAATAATGGCGGTTTATGCCCTGCAATTGTTTTAATTTGGATTTTATTTTTGTACCCAAATATACTTTATTTTGGGTTTCATCACTTCACACCGTCATTAGTCATCACTACACAACTTCATTAGTCATCACTACACACCGTGATTAGTCATCACTACACACCGTCATTAGTCATCTCTACACACCATCATTAGTCATCACTACACACCGTCATTAGTCATCACTACACACCATCACTACACACCGTCATTAGTCATCACTACACACCATCACTAGTCATCACTACACAACTTCATTAGTCATCACCAGTCACCTCATACTACGGTGGGACCTCCATCTGCTCTCTCCAGGGTGGACTAGAGGCTCCATGGTAGTATGGGACCAGTCACCTCATACTACGGTGGGACCTCCATCTGCTCTCTCCAGGGTGGACTAGAGGCTCCATGGTAGTATGGGACCAGTCACCTCATACTACGGTGGGACCTCCATCTGCTCTCTCCAGGGTGGACTAGAGGCTCCATGGTAGTATGGGACCAGTCACCTCATACTACGGTGGGACCTCCATCTGCTCTCTCCAGGGTGGACTAGAGGCTCCATGGTAGTATGGGACCAGTCACCTCATACTACGGTGGGACCTCCATCTGCTCTCTCCAGGGTGGACTAGAGGCTCCATGTTAGTATGGGATCGATATACATGTCACTCCCCTTTTTAGGCAGCAGGAAGTTCAATGGCTGTGGAAACCATCTACTCTCCTCAAGGGGTGTCCTCTGGTTCTGTGGTATCTAGCTGGTTCCCCACAAACTACAGGTAGAAGGGTGGTCCCGTGCTTAAATCCCTCCTGCATTCCTTTCTCTTGTTCTCTCAGAGTACTTTACTTTCATAAAGTGACCCCCAACCTAGGTCGAGGCACAGACACGGTCTCAGGAATAATAATGACGGTTTATGCCCTGCTATTGTTTTAATTTGGATTTTATTTTTGTACCCAAATATACTTTATTTTGGGTTTCATCACTTCACACCGTCATTAGTCATCACTACACAACTTCATTAGTCATCACTACACACCGTGATTAGTCATCACTACACACCGTCATTAGTCATCTCTACACACCATCATTAGTCATCACTACACACCGTCATTAGTCATCACTACACACCATCACTACACACCGTCATTAGTCATCACTACACAACTTCATTAGTCATCACTACACACCGTGATTAGTCATCACTACACACCGTCATTAGTCATCTCTACACACCATCATTAGTCATCACTACACACCGTCATTAGTCATCACTACACACCATCACTACACACCGTCATTAGTCATCACTACACACCATCACTAGTCATCACTACACAACTTCATTAGTCATCACCAGTCACCTCATACTACGGTGGGACCACCATCTGCTCTCTCCAGGGTGGACTAGAGGCTCCATGGTAGTATGGGACCAGTCACCTCATACTACGGTGGGACCTCCATCTGCTCTCTCCAGGGTGGACTAGAGGCTCCATGGTAGTATGGGACCAGTCACCTCATACTACGGTGGGACCTCCATCTGCTCTCTCCAGGGTGGACTAGAGGCTCCATGGTAGTATGGGACCAGTCACCTCATACTACGGTGGGACCTCCATCTGCTCTCTCCAGGGTGGACTAGAGGCTCCATGGTAGTATGGGACCAGTCACCTCATACTACGGTGGGACCTCCATCTGCTCTCTCCAGGGTGGACTAGAGGCTCCATGTTAGTATGGGATCGATATACATGTCACTCCCCTTTTTAGGCAGCAGGAAGTTCAATGGCTGTGGAAACCATCTACTCTCCTCAAGGGGTGTCCTCTGGTTCTGTGGTATCTAGCTGGTTCCCCACAAACTACAGGTAGAAGGGTGGTCCCGTGCTTAAATCCCTCCTGCATTCCTTTCTCTTGTTCTCTCAGAGTACTTTACTTTCATAAAGTGACCCCCAACCTAGGTCGAGGCACAGACACGGTCTCAGGAATAATAATGGCGGTTTATGCCCTGCAATTGTTTTAATTTGGATTTTATTTTTGTACCCAAATATACTTTATTTTGGGTTTCATCACTTCACACCGTCATTAGTCATCACTACACAACTTCATTAGTCATCACTACACACCGTGATTAGTCATCACTACACACCGTCATTAGTCATCTCTACACACCATCATTAGTCATCACTACACACCGTCATTAGTCATCACTACACACCATCACTACACACCGTCATTAGTCATCACTACACACCATCACTAGTCATCACTACACAACTTCATTAGTCATCACCAGTCACCTCATACTACGGTGGGACCTCCATCTGCTCTCTCCAGGGTGGACTAGAGGCTCCATGGTAGTATGGGACCAGTCACCTCATACTACTGTGGGACCTCCATCTGCTCTCTCCAGGGTGGACTAGAGGCTCCATGGTAGTATGGGACCAGTCACCTCATACTACGGTGGGACCTCCATCTGCTCTCTCCAGGGTGGACTAGAGGCTCCATGGTAGTATGGGACCAGTCACCTCATACTACGGTGGGACCTCCATCTGCTCTCTCCAGGGTGGACTAGAGGCTCCATGGTAGTATGGGACCAGTCACCTCATACTACTGTGGGACCTCCATCTGCTCTCTCCAGGGTGGACTAGAGGCTCCATGGTAGTATGGGACCAGTCACCTCATACTACGGTGGGACCTCCATCTGCTCTCTCCAGGGTGGACTAGAGGCTCCATGGTAGTATGGGACCAGTCACCTCATACTACTGTGGGACCTCCATCTGCTCTCTCCAGGGTGGACTAGAGGCTCCATGGTAGTATGGGACCAGTCACCTCATACTACGGTGGGACCTCCATCTGCTCTCTCCAGGGTGGACTAGAGGCTCCATGGTAGTATGGGACCAGTCACCTCATACTACGGTGGGACCTCCATCTGCTCTCTCCAGGGTGGACTAGAGGCTCCATGTTAGTATGGGATCGATATACATGTCACTCCCCTTTTTAGGCAGCAGGAAGTTCAATGGCTGTGGAAACCATCTACTCTCCTCAAGGGGTGTCCTCTGGTTCTGTGGTATCTAGCTGGTTCCCCACAAACTACAGGTAGAAGGGTGGTCCCGTGCTTAAATCCCTCCTGCATTCCTTTCTCTTGTTCTCTCAGAGTACTTTACTTTCATAAAGTGACCCCCAACCTAGGTCGAGGCACAGACACGGTCTCAGAAATAATAATGACGGTTTATGCCCTGCTATTGTTTTAATTTGGATTTTATTTTTGTACCCAAATATACTTTATTTTGGGTTTCATCACTTCACACCGTCATTACTCATCACTACACAACTTCATTAGTCATCACTACACACCGTGATTAGTCATCACTACACACCGTCATTAGTCATCTCTACACACCATCATTAGTCATCACTACACACCGTCATTAGTCATCACTACACACCATCACTACACACCGTCATTAGTCATCACTACACACCATCACTAGTCATCACTACACAACTTCATTAGTCATCACCAGTCACCTCATACTACGGTGGGACCTCCATCTGCTCTCTCCAGGGTGGACTAGAGGCTCCATGGTAGTATGGGACCAGTCACCTCATACTACTGTGGGACCTCCATCTGCTCTCTCCAGGGTGGACTAGAGGCTCCATGGTAGTATGGGACCAGTCACCTCATACTACGGTGGGACCTCCATCTGCTCTCTCCAGGGTGGACTAGAGGCTCCATGGTAGTATGGGACCAGTCACCTCATACTACTGTGGGACCTCCATCTGCTCTCTCCAGGGTGGACTAGAGGCTCCATGGTAGTATGGGACCAGTCACCTCATACTACGGTGGGACCTCCATCTGCTCTCTCCAGGGTGGACTAGAGGCTCCATGGTAGTATGGGACCAGTCACCTCATACTACGGTGGGACCTCCATCTGCTCTCTCCAGGGTGGACTAGAGGCTCCATGGTAGTATGGGACCAGTCACCTCATACTACTGTGGGACCTCCATCTGCTCTCTCCAGGTGGACTAGAGGCTCCATGGTAGTATGGGACCAGTCACCTCATACTACGGTGGGACCTCCATCTGCTCTCTCCAGGGTGGACTAGAGGCTCCATGGTAGTATGGGACCAGTCACCTCATACTACGGTGGGACCTCCATCTGCTCTCTCCAGGGTGGACTAGAGGCTCCATGTTAGTATGGGATCGATATACATGTCACTCCCCTTTTAGGCAGCAGGAAGTTCAATGGCTGTGGAAACCATCTACTCCCCTCAAGGGGTGTCCTCTGGTTCTGTGGTATCTAGCTGGTTCCCCACAAACTACAGGTAGAAGGGTGGTCCCGTGCTTAAATCCCTCCTGCATTCCTTTCTC
>NW_024606265.1:0-7518 GCF_018296145.1 Oncorhynchus tshawytscha | reverse complement strand
TAATAAAGTGATTGTGACCCAATAAGTGATTGTGACCCAATAGAGTCCTAAGGTGATTGTGACCCCGTAGGGTTAATAAAGGGATTGTGACCCAATAGTGCAGCTATTCCCTCCGCAAGGCTATCAAACAAGCTAAGCGCCAGTACAGAGACAAAGTAGAATCTCAATTCAACGGCTCAGACACAAGAGGCATGTGGCAGGGTCTACAGTCAATCACGGACTACAGGAAGAAACCCAGCCCAGTCACGGACCAGGATGTCTTGCTCCCAGGCAGACTAAATAACTTTTTTGCCCGCTTTGAGGACAATACAGTGCCACTGACACGGCCTGCAACGAAAACATGCGGTCTCTCCTTCACTGCAGCCGAAGTGAGTAAGACATTTAAACGTGTTAACCCTCGCAAGGCTGCAGGCCCAGACGGCATCCCCAGCCGCGCCCTCAGAGCATGCGCAGACCACCTGGCCGGTGTGTTTACGGACATATTCAACCAAACCCTATACCAGTCTGCTGTTCCCACATGCCTCAAGAGGGCCACCATTGTTCCTGTTCCCAAGAAAGCTAAGGTAACTGAGCTAAACGACTACCGCCCCGTAGCACTCACATCCGTCATCATGAAGTGCTTTGAGAGACTAGTCAAGGACCATATCACCTCCACCCTACCTGACACCCTTGACCCACTCCAATTTGCTTACCGCCCAAATAGGTCCACAGACGATGCAATCTCAACCACACTGCACACTGCCCTAACCCATCTGGACAAGAGGAATACCTATGTGAGAATGCTGTTCATCGACTACAGCTCGGCATTCAACACCATAGTACCCTCCAAGCTCGTCATCAAGCTCGAGACCCTGGGTCTCGACCCCGCCCTGTGCAACTGGGTACTGGACTTCCTGACGGGCCGCCCCAGGTGGTGAGGGTAGGCAACAACATCTCCTCCCCGCTGATCCTCAACACTGGGGCCCCACAAGGGCCCTCGGAGTGTGGTGTCAGGAAAATAACCTCACACTCAACGTCAACAAAACTAAGGAGATGATTGTGGACTTCAGGAAACAGCAGAGGGAACACCCCCATCCACATCGATGGAACAGTAGTGGAGAGGGTAGCAAGTTTTAAGTTCCTCGGCATACACATCACAGACAAACTGAATTGGTCCACTCACACAGACAGCATCGTGAGGAAGGCGCAGCAGCGCCTCTTCAACCTCAGGAGGCTGAAGAAATTCGGCTTGTCACCAAAAGCACTCACAAACTTCTACAGATGCACAATCGAGAGCATCCTGGCGGGCTGTATCACCGCCTGGTACGGCAACTGCACCGCCCTCAACCGTAAGGCTCTCCAGAGGGTAGTGAGGTCTGCACAACGCATCACCGGGGGCAAACTACCTGCCCTCCAGGACACCTACACCACCCGATGCTACAGGAAGGCCATAAAGATCATCAAGGACATCAACCACCCGAGCCACTGCCTGTTCACCCCGCTGTCATCCAGAAGGCGAGGTCAGTACAGGTGCATCAAAGCTGGGACCGAGAGACTGAAAAACAGCTTCTATCTCAAGGCCATCAGACTGTTAAACAGCCACCACTAACATTGAGTGGCTACTGCCAACACACTGACACTGACACTGACTCAACTCCAGCCACTTTAATAATGGGAATTGATGGGAAATGATGTAAATATATCACTAGCCACTTTAAACAATGCTACCTTATATAATGTTACTTACCCTACATTATTCATCTCATATGCATACGTATATACTGTACTCTATATCATCGACTGCATCCTTATGTAATACATGTATCACTAGCCACTTTAACTATGCCACTTGGTTTACATACTCATCTCATATGTATATACTGTACTCGATATCATCTACTGTATCTTGCCTATGCTGCTCTGTACCATCACTCATTCATATATCCTTATGTACATATTCTTTATCCCCTTACACTGTGTATAAGACAGTAGTTTTTTTGGAATTGTTAGTTAGATTACTTGTTCGTTATTACTGCATTGTCGGAACTAGAAGCACAAGCATTTCGCTACACTCGCATTAACATCTGCTAACCATGTGTATGTGACAAATAAAATTTGATTTGATTTGATTTGGAGTTACTAAGGTAATTGTGACCCAATAGGGTCACTAAGGAGATTGTGAGCCCGTAGGGTTAATATTGTGACCCCGTGGGGTTAATAAAGTGATTGTGACCCACATCCTTTTCCTTTTCTCATTTTGAAATAATAGAGACTTATGAATGAAAGGGTGAGTGTATGTTGAAGACAGAAACAGAAAGACAGAGAAATAAAGACAGAGAGAGAAAGAGAGGGAAAGACAGACAGAGAGAGAGAGAGAGAGAGAGAGAAAACGCTGGGTATGTACATAGTCAACGGTAGGCTTCGAGGGGACTCCTATGGTAGGTACACCTATAGCTCATCTCTTGGCAGTAGTACTGTAGACTACTTTATCACTGACCTCAACCCAGAGTCTCTCAGAGCATTCACAGTCAGCCCACTGACACCCCTATCAGACCACAGCAAAATCACAGTCTACTTAAACAGAGCAATACTCAATCATGAGGAATCAAAGCCAAAGGAACTGAGTAACATTAAGAAATGCTATAGATGGAAGGAATGCAGTTTGGAAACCTACCAAAAAACAATTAGGCAACAACAAATTCAATCCCTTTTAGACAATTTCCTGGGTAAAACGTTCCACTGTAATAGTGAAGGTGTAAACTTGGCAGTAGAAAATCTTAACAGTATATTTGACCTCTCAGCTTCCCTATCAAATCTAAAAATCTCAAATAGAAAACCGAAGAAAATTAACAATAATGACAAATGGTTTGATGAAGAATGCAAAAATCTAAGAAAGAAATTGAGAAACCTGTCCAACCAAAAACATAGAGACCCGGAAAACCTGAGTCTACGCCTTCACTATGGTGAATCACTAAAACAATACAGAAATACACTACGGAAAAAGAAGGAACAGCATGTCAGAAATCAGCTCAATGCAATTGAAGAATCCATAGACTCTAACCACTTCTGGGAAAATTGGAAAACACTAAACAAACAACAACACGAAGAATTATCTATCCAAAATGGAGATGTATGGGTAAACCACTTCTCCAATCTTTTTGGCTCTATAACAAAGAATAAAGAGCAAAAACATATACATGATCAAATACAGATCTTAGAATCAACTATTAAAGACTACCAGAACCCACCGGATTCTCCAATTACATTGAATGAGTTACGGGACAAAATAAAAACCCTCCAACCCAAAAAGGCATGTGGTGTTGATGGTATCCTCAATGAAATGATCAAATATACAGACAACAAATTCCAATTGGCTATACTAAAACTCTTTAACATCATACTTAGCTCTGGCATCTTCCCCAATATTTGGAACCAAGGACTGATCACCCCAATCCACAAAAGTGGAGACAAATTTGACCCCCATAACTACCGTGGAATATGTATCAACAGTAACCTTGGGAAAATCCTCTGCATTATTATTAACAGCAGACTCGTACATTTCCTCAATGAAAACAATGTACTGAGCAAATGTCAAATTGGCTTTTTACCAAATTACCGTACAACAGACCATGTATTCACCTTGTACACCCTAATTGACAACCAAACAAACCAAAACAAAGGCAAAGTCTTCTCATGTTTTGTTGATTTCAAAAAAGCCTTTGACTCAATCTGGCATGAGGGTCTGCTATACAAACTGATGGAAAGTGGTGTTGGGGGTAAAACATACAATATTATAAAATCCATGTACACAAACAACAAGTGTGCGGTTAAAATTGGCAAAAAACACACACATTTCTTCACACAGGGTCGTGGGGTTAGACAGGGATGCAGCTTAAGCCCCACCCTCTTCAACATATATATCAACGAATTGGCGCGGGCACTAGAAAAGTCTGCAGCACCCGGCCTCCCCTGCTAGAATCCGAAGTCAAATGTCTGCTGTTTGCTGATGATCTGGTGCTTCTGTCACCAACCAAAGAGGGCCTACAGCAGCACCTAGATCTTATGCACAGATTCTGTCAGACCTGGGCCCTGACAGTAAACCTCAGTAAGACCAAAATAATGGTGTTCCAAAAAGGTCCAGTCACCAGGACCACAAATACAAATTCCATCTAGACACTGTTGCCCTAGAGCACACAAAAAACTATACATACCTTGGCCTAAACATCAGCGCCACAGGTAACTTCCACAAAGCTGTGAACGATCTGAGAGACAAGGCAAGACGGACATTCTATGCCATCAAAAGAAACATAAATTTCAACATACCAATTAGGATTTGGCTAAAAATACTTGAATCAGTCATAGAGCCCATTGCCCTTTATGGTTGTGAGGTCTGGGGTCCGCTCACCAACCAAGACTTCACAAAATGGGACAAACACCAAATTGAGACTCTGCACGCAGAATTCTGCAAAAATATCCTCCGTGTACAACGTAGAACACCAAATAATGCATGCAGAGCAGAATTAGGCCGATACCCACTAATGATCAAAATCCAGAAAAGAGCCGTTAAATTCTACAACCACCTAAAAGGAAGCGATTCACAAACCTTCCATAACAAAGCCATCACCTACAGAGAGATGAACCTGGAGAAGAGTCCCCTAAGCAAGCTGGTCCTGGGGCTCTGTTCACAAACACAAACACACCCTACAGAGCCCCAGGACAACAGCACAATTAGACCCAACCAAATCATGAGAAAACAAAAGATAATTACTTAACACATTGGAAAGAATTAACAAAAAAACAGAGCAAACTAGAATGCTATTTGGCCCTACACAGAGAGTACACAGTGGCAGAATACCTGACCACTGTGACTGACCCAAAATTAAGGAAAGCTTTGACTATGTACAGACTCAGTGAGCATAGCCTTGCTATTGAGAAAGGCCGCCGTAGGCAGACATGGCTCTCAAGAGAAGACAGGCTATGTGCTCACTGCCCACAAAATGAGGTGGAAACTGAGCTGCACTTCCTAACCTCCTGCCCAATGTATGACCATATTAGAGAGACATATTTCCCTCAGATTACACAGATCCACAGAGAATTCGAAAACAAATCCAATTTTGAAAAACTCCCATATCTACTGGGTGAAATTCCACAGTGTGCCATCACAGCAGCAAGATTTGTGGCCTGTTGCCACGAGAAAGGGCAACCAGTGAAGAACAAACACCATTGTAAATACAACCCATATTTATGCTTATTTATTTTATCTTGTGTCCTTTAACCATTTGTACATTGCTAAAACACTGTATATATATAATATGACATTTGTAATGTCTTTACTGTTTTGAAACTTCTGTATGTGTAATGTTTACTGTTAATGTTTGTTGTTTTTCACTTTATATATTCACTTTGCATGTTGTCTACCTCACTTGCTTTGGCAATGTTAGCACATGTTTCCCATGCCAATAAAGCCCTTGAATTGAATTGAATTGAGAGAGAGAAAGAGAGGGAAAGACAGAGAGAGAAAGAGAGAGAGAGAGAAAGAGAGAGAGAAACAAAGAGAGAGAGAGAAAGAGAGGGAAAGACAGAGAGAGAGCGAGAGAGAGAGAGAGAGAAAAAGAGAGAGAGAGAGAAACAAAGAGAGAGAGAGAAAGAGAGAGAGACAGAGAAAGAAAGACAGAGAAAGAGAGAGAGAGACAGAGAAAGAAAGACAGAGAGAAAGAGAGAGAGGGAAACACAAAGAGAGAGACAGAAAGTGTGTGAGAGACATGAGGACATTGGATATAGTATATAACTTATAGCTTAGTTCTGTTCAAACAGAGCATGGAGCCACTCTGACAGCCCTTTTATGCTGTCCCCCAGACGGATGTCAACGGCTTAGCCCCCTTTGAATCCGGGTCTATGGCACAAAAGCTTGCAACATGGCGCCGTGCCAATTTACACACTCACAGAGCTCAAATGCCGCTCGTTTTAACAGTACACATATTCATCACAGTTAGCTACAAAACCAGGAAATACATTAGCCGCAAGTCAGCATAACACTCAATGGTCTATTTAGATCTTGCTTGAAAAGGCCAACTACTAGTTAAATACAGTATACGTAGGTACTTAAAGGGAGGGAAAGAACACAATCATATGTCAATTAGATCAAACAAATCAAATCAAATCAAATTTTATTTGTCACATACACATGGTTAGCAGATGTTAATGCGAGTGTAGCGAAATGCTTGTGCTTCTAGTTCCGACAATGCAGTAATAACGAACAAGTAATCTAACTAACAATTCCAAAAAAATACTGTCTTATACACAGTGTAAGGGGATAAAGAATATGTACATAAGGATATATGAATGAGTGATGGTACAGAGCAGCATAGGCAAGATACAGTAGATGATATCGAGTACAGTATATACATATGAGATGAGTATGTAAACCAAGTGGCATAGTTAAAGTGGCTAGTGATACATGTATTACATAAGGATGCAGTCGATGATATAGAGTACAGTATCTACGTATGCATATGAGATGAATAATGTAGGGTAAGTAACATTATATAAGGTAGCATTGTTTAAAGTGGCTAGTGATATATTTACATCATTTCCCATCAATTCCCATTATTAAAGTGGCTGGAGTAGAGTCAGTGTCATTGACAGTGTGTTGGCAGTAGCCACTCAATGTTAGTGGTGGCTGTTTAACAGTCTGATGGCCTTGAGATAGAAGCTGTTTTTCAGTCTCTCGGTCCCAGCTTTGATGCACCTGTACTGACCTCGCCTTCTGGATGACAGCGGGGTGAACAGGCAGTGGCTCGGGTGGTTGATGTCCTTGATGATCTTTATGGCCTTCCTGTAGCATCGGGTGGTGTAGGTGTCCTGGAGGGCAGGTAGTTTGCCCCGGTGATGCATTGTGCAGACCTCACTACCCTCTGGAGAGCCTTACGGTTGAGGGCGGTGCAGTTGCCGTACCAGGCGGTGATACAGCCCGCCAGGATGCTCTCGATTGTGCATCTGTAGAAGTTTGTGAGTGCTTTTGGTGACAAGCCGAATTTCTTCAGCCTCCTGAGGTTGAAGAGGCGCTGCTGCGCCTTCCTCACGATGCTGTCTGTGTGAGTGGACCAATTCAGTTTGTCTGTGATGTGTATGCCGAGGAACTTAAAACTTGCTACCCTCTCCACTACTGTTCCATCGATGTGGATGGGGGTGTTCCCTCTGCTGTTTCCTGAAGTCCACAATCATCTCCTTAGTTTTGTTGACGTTGAGTGTGAGGTTATTTTCCTGACACCACACTCCGAGGGCCCTCACCTCCTCCCTGTAGGCCGTCTCGTCGTTGTTGGTAATCAAGCCTACCACTGTTGTGTCGTCCGCAAACTTGATGATTGAGTTGGAGGCGTGCGTGGCCACGCAGTCGTGGGTGAACAGGGAGTACAGGAGAGGGCTCAGAACGCACCCTTGTGGGGCCCCAGTGTTGAGGATCAGCGGGGAGGAGATGTTGTTGCCTACCCTCACCACCTAGGGGCGGCCCGTCAGGAAGTCCAGAACCCAGTTGCACAG
>NW_024606264.1:0-7515 GCF_018296145.1 Oncorhynchus tshawytscha | reverse complement strand
GGGTTCAATGTAGACCCGTTTCCAGAGGGTTCTACATGGAACCCAAAGGGTTCTACCTGGAACCAAAACGTGTTCTCCTACGGGGACAGACAAAGAAACTTTTTGGAACCCTTTTTTCTAAGAGTGTAGGTGAAACAGCAACGTTATCATCTTCATCTGAAGGCCAATGTCTTAATGCTAGACCCACTAATCACATACTAATGATGCTGCTTGGTCTTTAAAGTTTTCTTTCCATAACCTTCCATTTAGTCTCTCTGCATTGCATTGCTTTCAGACAGCAGCATTTTTCTGTCCGAGAATGTTTCTCCCTCCAGTAGTAGAAAAAACACCATATGGCTCTCACCCTAATCCTAACCCTAACCCTAACCCTAACCCCCCAAAATTACAATTGCAGTATTACACATCCACTTAATGCAATTTCTGAACATCTCTCTATCTGACTCGCTCTCTCGCTCTCTCACTCTGTCTCTGTCTCTGTCTCTGTCTCTTTCTGACTCTCGCTCTCTCTCTCTCCATATCTCTCAATCCATTTCAAGGGGCTTTATTGGCATGGGAAACATTTGTTTACATTGCCAAAGCAAGTGAAAATGATAAACAAAAGTGAAATAAACAATACAAAGTGAACAGTAAATATTACACAAGTTCCAAAAGAATAAAGACATTTCAAATGTCATATTTTGTCTATATACAGTGTTGTAGCGATGTGCAAATAGTTAAAGTATAAAAGTGAAAATAAATACATGTGCGTTGTATTTACAGTGGTGTTTGTTCTTCACTGGTTGCCCTTTTCCTGCGGCAACAGGTCACAAATCTTGCTGCTGTGACGGCACACTGTGATATTTCACCACATTTTCCACCATCATTTGCAAATAAATTAATAAAAAATCCTACAATGTGACTTTCTGCATTTTTTCTAATTTTGTCTGTGATAGTTGAAGTGTACCTATGATGAAAATTACAGGCCTCTCTCATCTTTTTAAGTGGGAGAACTGGTGGCTGACTAAATACTTTTGCTGTTTGTTCTTTGTTATACAGCCAAAGAGATTGGAGAAGTGGTCACATGAGATGATGCTGGAGACACGAAGCAGCTACGGGGAGTAAAACGTTTAATAAAGACGGAAATGGAACGAGACAGGAACAGCGTCAGCAGACTAATACTAAAGACAAAAACAATACATTTATTTCACCTTTATTTAACCAGGTAGGCAAGTTGAGAACAAGTTCTCATTTACAATTGCGACCTGGCCAAGATAAAGCAAAGCAGTTCGACAGATACAACGACACAGAGTTACACGTGGAGTAAAACAAACATACAGTCAATAATACAGTATAAACAAGTCTATATACGATGTGAGCAAATGAGGTGAGAAGGGAGGTAAAGGCAAAAAAAGGCCATGGTGGCAAAGTAAATACAATATAGCAAGTAAAACACTGGAATGGTAGATTTGCAATGGAAGAATGTGCAAAGTAGAAATAAAAATAATGGGGTGCAAAGGAGCAAAATAAATAAATAAATAAAATACAGTAGGGAAAGAGGTAGTTGTTTGGGCTAAATTATAGGTGGGCTATGTACAGGTGCAGTAATCTGTGAGCTGCTCTGACAGTTGGTGCTTAGAGATTTTTGTAGTTCGTTCCAGTCATTGGCAGCAGAGAACTGTAAGGAGAGGCGGCCAAAGAAAGAATTGGTTTTGGGGGTGACTAGAGAGATATACCTGCTGGAGCGTGTGCTACAGGTGGAAGATGCTATGGTGACCAGCGAGCTGAGATAAGGGGGGACTTTACCTAGCAGGGTCTTGTAGATGACATGGAGCCAGTGGGTTTGGCGACGAGTATGAAGCGAGGGCCAGCCAACGAGAGCGTACAGGTCGCAATGGTTGGTAGTATATGGGGCTTTGGTGACTAAACGGATTGCACTGTGATAGACTGCATCCAATTTGTTGAGTAGGGTATTGGAGGCTATTTTGTAAATGACATCGCCAAAGTCGAGGATTGGTAGGATGGTCAGTTTAACAAGGGTATGTTTGGCAGCATGAGTGAAGGATGCTTTGTTGCGAAATAGGAAGCCAATTCTAGATTTAACTTTGGATTGGAGATGTTTGATATGGGTCTGGAAGGAGAGTTTACAGTCTGACCAGACACCTAAGTATTTGTAGTTGTCCACGTATTCTAAGTCAGAGCTGTCCAGAGTAGTGATGTTGGACAGGCGGGTAGGTGCAGGTAGCGATCGGTTGAAGAGCATGCATTTAGTTTTACTTGTATTTAAGAGCAATTGGAGGCCACGGAAGGAGAGTTGTATGGCATTGAAGCTTGCCTGGAGGGTTGTTAACACAGTGTCCAAAGAAGGGCCAGAAGTATACAGAATGGTGTCGTCTGCGTAGAGGTGGATCAGAGACTCACCAGCAGCAAGAGCAACCTCATTGATGTAAACAGAGAAGAGAGTCGGTCCAAGAATTGAACCCTGTGGCCCCCCATAGAGACTGCCAGAGGTCCGGACAGCAGACCCTCCGATTTGACACACTGAACTCTATCAGAGAAGTAGTTGGTGAACCAGGCGAGGCAATCATTTGAGAAACCAAGGCTGTCGAGTCTGCCGATGAGGATGTGGAGATTGACAGAGTCAATGAATACTGCTGCACAGTAATGTTTCTTATCGATGGATGCAGCAGTGGGGAACAGAGCAAGGAGCTGACAAATATAGGGGAGGAAATAAACAGATGAGGTCATCCAATATCGCTGATGCGCTTGACGAGGGAAGGCAGGTGTGCGTAATGGATGAAAGGAGTGCGTGATGCAGGGCAACCTGGCCCTCAAGTGTCAGGGGGGGGGAGCAGGAGCAGACGTGACAGTACCCCCCCCTCTTGGGGCGCCACCCGGTGTCCCACTTGGGAGACCCAGCCGAGATATTGTTCTATTGTTTCTAGTACTTGTCTGGTATATGCTTAGCATCCCGGCATTCCTACAATATAAACTAGATGCCCTCAATCTCACACAAATTATCAAGTAACCTTCTTGTTGAGTGTCCGATAATCTAATATCTACATAGGAGTGGTTAAAACATGCTAATAACGGTCCTCTGAGTACATCAACAAAGGTTTGGTATACCTCCACTGGTATGTCATCCAGCCCTGGTGTTTGGTATACCTCCACTGGTATGTCATCCAGCCCTGGTGTTTGGTATACCTCCACTGGTATGCCATCCAGCCCTGGTGTTTGGTATACCTCCACTGGTATGTCATCCAGCCCTGGTGTTTGGTATACCTCCACTGGTATGCCATCCAGCCCTGGTGTTTTCCCCAATTTAAAGGCTTTAATTGCATCAAGAAGTTTGGCTTCACATGAGTTTTTCTGTATGGCTTTTAATTCAACATCATGAATAGAAAAAAATCCATACCCTCAACTTCACTTAAAGGAGATGGAGGAGACTGAAACAAAAACACATGCTTAAAGTACTTTGCTTCCTCCTTCAAAATATAATTTGGCGAATCATGGGTGACTGTCATTTGTAACAAGTTTCAGTAAATTATTTTTGATAGTATTTCTATGTTGAAGATTAAAAAATAATTTGGTGCATTTTTCCCCATATTCCTTCTAGTTTGCTTTATTTGTATAATATATTACTGTAACGTCGGGAGAGTGATGGGTGTGGAGTCAGGCGCAGAGAGCAGAAGTTTCATGGGAAAAAACACTTTAATGTCCTCAGTAAACAGGAACAGGTACAAAAATGTGTGAAGCCAAAACACAGGCGCAACACAATCCAAAGACCACTGTTACATAAACCGGACAGCGAAAACCCCAAATCAACAATATACCACCTACGTACAATAACAACAAGCCCACACAACCACAAGCAGGCTAAACGAACTTAAATAATAACCACCCCAAAACCCCAACAAGGAACAGGTGAAAACAATTAGACAAAAACAAACGAAAAGGAAAAAGGGATCGGTGGCAGCTAGTGGACAGGCGGCGACGACGACCGCCAAGCGCCACCCGAACAGGAAGGGGAGCCACCTTCGCTGATATTCGTGACAATTACACTGGATCTTTCTTGAGGAAGTTCCTCACGTTTCTTTTGGTTTCTCCTCTAGCTTATTCTGAGCCTCTATGGTACCGTTTTATCTATTTGTTCTGTTAGACCTTCTATTTCCTTTGTTAATATGAACTCTTTTGACCTAAATTGCTTTTGTTTAAGAGCTGAATTGGACGGTCTCTAAAGGCACATTTAAAATACAATAAGTGGATCTGCTCTAAACTATGTTATGTTGGAAGAATTCAGTTATAAATTCCTCTGTCCTAGTTAAAAACAAGTTATCATCCAATTGGCTATTAATTGCATTTCCAATATCCTTGCCCATGTGGAAATTCAGTAAGAGTAATGTATATGCAGGGTAGCCTAGTGGTTAGAGCGTTGGACTAGTAACTGGAAGGTTGCAAGTTCAAATCCCCAAGCTGACTAGGTACAAATCTGTTGTTCTGCCCCTGAACAGGCAGTTAACCCACTGTTCCTAGGCTGTCATTGAAAATAAGAATTTGTTCTTCACTGACTTGCCTAGTAAAATAAATATGCCAATTATCTGATGCCATGCCAGGGGATGGTCTGTGTTAATATAGCACTGTGTCATGCCAGGGGACTGTCTGTGTTAATATAGCACTGTGTCATGCCAGGGAATGGTCTGTGTTAATATAGCACTGTGTCATGCCAGGGGATGGTCTGTGTTAATATAGCACTGTGTCATGCCAGGGAATGGTCTGTGTTAATATAGCACTGTGTCATGCCAGGGAATGGTCTGTGTTAATATAGCACTGTGTCATGCCAGGGGATGGTCTGTGTTAATATAGCACTGTGTCATGCCAGGGAATGGTCTGTGTTAATATAGCACTGTGTCATGCCAGGGGATGGTCTGTGTTAATATAGCACTATGTCATGCCAGGGAATGGTCTGTGTTAATATAGCACTGTGTCATGCCAGGGGATGGTCTGTGTTAATATAGCACTGTGCCAGGGGATGGTCTGTGTTAATATAGCACTGTGTCATGCCAGGGGATGGTCTGTGTTAATATAGCACTGTGTCATGCCAGGGGATGGTCTGTGTTAATATAGCACTGTGTCATGCCAGGGGATGGTCTGTGTTAATATAGCACTGTGTCATGCCAGGGGATGGTCTGTGTTAATATAGCACTGTGTCATGCCAGGGGATGTTCTGTCAGGGGATGGTCTGCCAGGGGATGCTCTGCCAGGGGATGGTCTGTCAGGGGATGGTCTGCCAGGGGATGGTCTGCCAGGGGATGGTCTGCCAGGGGATTGTCTGCCAGGGGATGGTCTGTCAGGGGATGGTCTGCCAGGGGATGGTCTGTCAGGGATGGTCTGCCAGGGGATGGTCTGCCAGGGGATGGTCTGTCAGGGAATGGTCTGCCAGGGGATGGTCTGCCAGGGGATGGTCTGTCAGGGGATGGTCTGCCAGGGGATGGTCTGCCAGGGGATGGTCTGTCAGGGGATGGTCTGCCAGGGGATGGTCTGTCAGGGGATGGTCTGCCAGGGGATGGTCTGTCAGGGGATGGTCTGCCAGGGGATGGTCTGCCAGGGGATGGTCTGTCAGGGGATGGTCTGTCAGGGGATGGTCTGCCAGGGGATGGTCTGTCAGGGGGATGGTCTGTCAGGGGATGGTCTGCCAGGGGATGGTCTGCCAGGGAATGGTCTGCCAGGGGATGGTCTGTCAGGGGATGGTCTGTGTGGAAAATGAAGTTGCTTACGTTCCCTTCTTTGTAGCAGTCAGCAAATAATGTCCCTGAGGAGCTTCTCTTTGGACTTACTGCATGCAGCGTTATTTCTAATATCCAAGGGGTACTGTACTGTGATGACATCTTCACAGGGATACACCATTGCACAGGGGGATTCAAAGGCCTCTGCATTTGGGTGGGAGAGGCTGTCAAACTCTACTGCCATTGTTGGGCATTTAGGCATCACAGTTTTCACACCTCACACTTCACACTTCAGTACTAATTGAAGTTGCAGCCAGGTCAGTTCTGTCCTAGCAGCTTGGTAGCTTAGTAGCCTTATTTATTAAGATTTATATAACACAATTACCTAGAGATTATGGCCTTTTACATTTGTCTTCAGAAGTAGCTTCAGACTGAACCTTACTCACTCAGTTGTATTGGATGGTATTTCCAGGTTTCCTCTGTGTTTCGTCTGCAGGTTTTGGTTTGTTAAAGTTTTTTCTTCATAGTCCTTGGTAATAATAGTCGTTCAGGTAATTTAGTCCAAAATCAAGGTTTTGTATGGATATTTTTGTAAGGTTTCGATGTAGATGGTAGTATCCTGTAAAAGTCCTTGCCAAAATGATATTTATCCAACTATAAATATATATTTGTTCAGAAGAATGCAGGAGCCCATGAGCTCATTAACCATTCTCTTGCTCTCTCAATTCAATTCAATTCAATGGGCTTTATTGGCATGGGAAACATGTGTTAACATTGCCAAAGCAAGTGAGGTAGATAATATACTAAAATGAAATAAACAATAAAAATTAACAGTAAACATTACACATCCAGAAGTTTCAAAACAATAAAGACATTACAAATGTCATATTATATATATACATATATACAGTGTTGTAACAATGTACAAATGGTTACAGTACACAAGGGAAAATAAATAAGCATAAATATGGGTTGTATTTACAATGGTGTTTGTTCTTCACTGGTTGCCCTTTTCTTGTGGCAACAGGTCACACATCTTGCTGCTGTGATGGCACACTGTGGAATTTCACCCAATAGATATGGGAGTTTATCAAAATTGGATTTGTTTTCGAATTCTTTGTGGATCTGTGTTATCAAAGGGAAATATGTCTCTCTAATATGGTCATACGTTGGACAGGAGGTTAGGAAGTGCAGCTCAGTTTCCACCTTATTTTGTGGGCAGTGAGGACATGTCTGCCTAAGGCGGCCTTTCTCAATAGCAAGGCTATGCTCACTGAGTCTGTACATAGTCAAAGCTTTCCTTAAGTTTGGGTCAGTCACAGTGGTCAGGTATTCTGCCACTGTGTACTCTCTGCTTAGGGCCAAATTGCATTCTAGTTTGATCTGTTTTTTGTGAATTTTTTCGAATGTGTCAAGTTTTCTACTATGTTATTGACTTGTTAATTGTTTATTCCATGTGTAACTCTGTGTTGTCTGCTCACACTGCTATGCTTTATCTTGGCCAGGTCGCAGTTGCAAATGAGAACTTGTTCTCAACTAGCCTACCTGGTTAAATAAAGGTGAAATTAAAAAAATAAAAAATAAAAAATATCTTTCTGCTTTCTCATGATTTGATTGGGTCTAATTGTGTTGCTGTCCTGGGGCTCTGTGGGGTCTGTTTGTGTTTGTGAACAGAGCCCCAGGACCAGCTTGCTAAGGAGTCTCTTCTCCAGGTTCATCTCTCTGTAGGTGATGGCTTTGTTATGGATGGTTTGGGAATCGCCACCCCCTTTCCCCCCTCTCCATCTCCCCACTCTTTCTCTAGGGTATGTGCGTG
>NW_024606263.1:0-7514 GCF_018296145.1 Oncorhynchus tshawytscha | reverse complement strand
TTGGGTGTGCAAAATTATTCAGCCCTTAAGTTAATACTTTGTAGCGCCACCTTTTGCTGCGATTACAGCTGTAAGTCGCTTGGGGTATGTCTCTATCAGTTTTGCACATTGAGAGACTGAAATTTTTTCCCATTCCTCCTTGCAAAACAGCTCGAGCTCAGTGAGGTTGGATGGAGAGCATTTGTGAGCAGCAGTTTTCAGTTCTTTCCACAGATTCTCGATTGGATTCAGGTCTGGACTTTGACTTGGCCATTCTAACACCTGGATATGTTTATTTTTGAACCATTCCAGTGTAGATTTTGCTTTATGTTTTGGATCATTGTCTTGTTGGAAGACAAATCTCCATCCCAGTCTCAGGTCTTTTGCAGACTCCATCAGGTTTTCTTCCAGAATGGTCCTGCTCCATCCATCTTCCCATCAATTTTAACCATCTTCCCTGTCCCTGCTGAAGAAAAGCAGGCCCAAACCATGATGCTGCCACCGCCATGTTTGACAGTGGGGATGGGGTGTGTTCAGGGTGATGAGCTGTGTTGCTTTTACGCCAAACATAACGTTTTGCATTGTTGCCAAAAAGTTCAATTTTGGTTTCATCTGACCAGAGCACCTTCTTCCACATGTTGGGTGTGTCTCCCAGGTGGCTTGTGGCAAACTTTAAACGACACTTTTATGGATATCTTTAAGAAATGGCTTTCTTCTTGCCACTCTTCCATAAAGGCCAGATTTGTGCAATATACGACTGATTGTTGTCCTATGGACAGAGTCTCCCACCTCAGCTGTAGCTCTCTGCAGTTCATCCAGAGTGATCATGGGCCTCTTGGCTGCATCTCTGATCAGTCTTCTCCTTGTATGAGCTGAAAGTTTAGAGGGACGGCCAGGTCTTGGTAGATTTGCAGTGGTCTGATACTCCTTCCATTTCAATATTATCGCTTGCACAGTGCTCCTTGGGATGTTTAAAGCTTGGGAAATCTTTTTGTATCCAAATCCGGCTTTAAACTTCTTCACAACAGTATCTCGGACCTGCCTGGTGTGTTCCTTGTTCTTCATGATGCTGTCTGCGCTTTTAACAGAACTCTGAGACAATCACAGTGCAGGTGCATTTATACGGAGACTTGATTACACACAGGTGGATTGTATTTATCATCATGAGTCATTTAGGTCAACATTGGATCATTCAGAGATCCTCACTGAACTTCTGGAGAGAGTTTGCTGCACTGAAAGTAAAGGGGCTGAATAATTTTGCACGCCCAATTTTTCAGTTTTCGATTTGTTAAAATAGTTTGAAATATCCAATAAATGTCGTTCCACTTCATGATTGTGTCCCACTTGTTGTTGATTCTTCACAAAAAAAGACATTTTTATATCTTTATGTTTGAAGCCTGAAATGTGGCAAAAGGTCGCAACGTTCAAGGGGGCCGAATACTTTCGCAAGGCACTGTATATATAGGGAGACTGTTTTAGTGCCAAAAATAAGAAGTTAAATACATGTTTTTTTAAAATTATTTATATATATATATATATATATGTCTTATATCTCTCAGATCAATGATAGCCACTTCAGAACACACTTCCTTTTGATTTTTTTAATGGGGGACTATCTGTTGTCTTATGCATTTATATGGGCTAATAGCATCCAATACTGTTTTAATATATTTGGTTTACTCTTCTTAAAATTCTAAATGAAATAGCTAAATGATATATGATATGACCATCTTAAAACAATTACATATAGCTTAGTAGACAGGGCTTAGACTTTTATGGGTTATTAAATATAGGGGATACAATATATAGTTTAGATACATTTTGCGTCTAAGATGGTGCAGATAGACCGCCTTGTTTCAGGCTCCTAAGCAACTTTGCACAAGCATTTCGCTAGAACCGCAATAACATCTGCTAAACATGTGTATGCGACCAATACAATTTGATTGTACTTAAATACAATGTTTATAGAGACGCTTGACATAACAATGTCTATGGAGCATTGAAAAAAGAAACGTGCTATTTCATATGACCTCTAAATGTCTTTCATGCTTTTTATTTTTTTATTTATTCAAGAATGAACAAAAATGTGACCATTCTTCCACTGGAATTCCAATTAGGGGTGACCTCGTCCCTATTTTAACAGTCCCCCATAAACAAAACTACTATAGCCCTATAAATACGTCTACGTTAGGTGTAAGCCTAACATGTCATCGGTCCGTTTTCTCTTTATACATTCAACAAGAACAGGCTACCGTTACATCTGAAGGACTGTATCGATGACATCACTATCATAGATGCAGCCGCAGGAGCTGTTTTTATGCGCTCTTTGTTTAGCCGCGTGCTGCTGCTCGCCGGTCTCACCACGGCCACGCCTCCCACCGACGAGCTGTATAAATTCCAGACAACAGGCAGCTTTTCGCCTTCACGCCAGTTGAATTACAGAACAGACCACAGCAAATGTGCTTCTAATGATCTAGAGACATAAAATATTTTGGGGGGAATGAGATAATGCAATTAGAATACAGTATATTTATTCACAGTCTACGAGTTTATTCTTATTTTGTCTATTAAAAGGCGACGTTGCTGTTGTCTTTGGATCACTTCAATCCCAATAATGCCTTTTCCACCGATAAATCTCCAACGAATCTCTTCTCCTGGCAGAGAGCTGTTCAGGAAAAAGAAACAGACGGAGGAAAAGACTCGAGAAGGAAAAGATGTCGAGGTCTTGGACTACAGCCAATCTGAGGAATTTGGGGCGAAAACCTCAGCAACAGAAATGCAAACTCCCGATTCAGGAGACAGCCAGGAGTTCTTTAGACCTTCTAACTTTACCCAAACAATCTCAGGACTCGTGCAAGAGCGTTCCGCGTTCCATTTCGGTGGAAGCCACCACGCACCCGGACAGGAGTAAGCAGTCCTCGCGGAGTTCCGTTGGAAAGGACGAGGCAGGTGAAGAAAGAGAGATTAAATTCTCTCTGAGCCTCACACCGGAGGCCATTCTCGTTATTCAAAAGCGCAGTTTAGAAAAACAGATACTAGCCAAACAGCAGAAGTGTTGTGCGTCCGTGGACTTTCGGCACAGGCGAGTCTTTCCATCCAAACGGACTCAAGGTGGTTCCAAAAGCTCGACCATCCCCGTCGCCAATCTGCAACACGCAAAGGACATTACATCCATAGTAAAAATCTCTTTACTAAACGATCAATATAAATACGATGACGTGGAATATGAAGAAGAAGATGGAAATGTGGATGAGACGGTGGTGAGGAAATGCAAAGAATGGCTGAAAGGAGTTGAAAGCGCCTCTGCTTTTGTAAAAGTGGACAAAATATCTGCCCTTCCGCACCTAAAAGCTGCTGACTACCGCTTGTGATATTATAGGACTTGTAATATGATGTGATATGGAAAGCTATGAACATTACATATTGTCGCCTACACAAAGGACATGGATCAATTTGTAGCCTGTCCACCGACACTGATCACCGTTACGCACGGCGAACACTTTCCACACCAATAGGAATGCTGTTTATTACGAGTCTATTTCTAATGGCAGAATTGAATACCCTTTTAATGTTGACACGGGCAGAATCCTGTGTTCTCTTCTTTCGCACGGGTTTTTTATTTTATTTTATTGAGGCGTTTTTATTCGTTGATTGGGTGGTTAGGGGATCTGACGGAATGGAATGAGGTGCCTGTATGAGCAGCCTGCGATCCATGGACCCAGTTCCTTTGTGTCCAAGAACAATAGCTGTCAACTGCGACGACAGGGTTACTTTGTGCATTTTCTTTTTGGGGGAATAAATGACCGTTTTTTACATTTTATTTTACCCTCTCAGAAGAAGCAAATGTTGTTTTTGTAAAGTAAAGTAAAGTTAGACATGTTTTAATGGTGGGTCAGATTTGTACAGTATTTATTATGAGGGACAGGGGTTATGTTTGTATCCACTCAAATGTTTCCTTCTACTTGGATATTTCTTATGCAATCTACATTCACTACGAATAAACATTTGATTTATTTCATTAGTATAGAAATGACCTCTGACAGTTATGTGATTAAGAAACACAATACAAAATCAAAATAAATCAATTTGTATTTTATATGTCACATGCTTGAATACAACAGGTGTAGGTAGACCTTACAGTGAAAATGCTTACTTACAAGCCCTTAACCAACAGTGCAGTTTTAAGAAAAATAAGTGTTAAAGTATTTACTAAAATAAACAAAAGTTTTAAAAAAACAAGATAAAAATAAAATAGAATAATAACAAATAATTAAAGAGCAACAATAAAATAACAATAATGTGGCTATATACAGGGTATTACGGTACAGAGTCAATGTGGAGACTATATACAGGGTATTACGGTACAGAGTCAATGTGGAGGCTATATACAGGGTATTATGGTACAGAGTCAATGTGGAGGCTATATACAGGGTATTACGGTACAGAGTCAATGTGGAGTCTATATACAGGGTATTACGGTACAGAGTCAATGTGGAGGCTATATACAGGGTATTACGGTACAGAGTCAATGTGGAGTCTATATACAGGGTATTACGGTACAGAGTCAATGTGGAGTCTATATACAGGGTATTACGGTACAGAGTCAATGTGGAGACTATATAGGGTATTACGGTACAGAGTCAATGTGGAGGCTATATACAGGGTATTACGGTACAGAGTCAATGTGGAGGCTATATACAGGGTATTACGGTACAGAGTCCATGTGGAGACTATATACAGGGTATTACGGTACAGAGTCAATGTGGAGTCTATATACAGGGTATTACGGTACAGAGTCAATGTGGAGACTATATACAGGGTATTACGGTACAGAGTCAATGTGGAGTCTATATACAGGGTATTAAGGTAGAGAGTCAATATGGAGGCTATATACAGGGTATTACGGTACAGAGTCAATGTGGAGACTATATACAGGCTATTACGGTACAGAGTCAATGTGGAGTCTATATACAGGGTATTACGGTACAGAGTCAATGTGGAGGCTATATACAGGGTATTACGGTACAGAGTCAATGTGGAGGCTATATACAGGGTATTACGGTACAGAGTCAATGTGGAGGCTATATACAGGGTATTACGGTACAGAGTCAATGTGGAGGCTATATACAGGGTATTACGGTACAGAGTCAATGTGGAGGCTATATACAGGGTATTACGGTACAGAGTCAATGTGGAGGCTATATACAGGGTATTACGGTACAGAATCAATGTGGAGGCTATATACAGGGTATTACGGTACAGAGTCAATGTGGAGGCTATATACAGGGGGTACCGGTACAGAGTCAATGTGGAGGCTATATACAGGGGGTACCGGTACAGAGTCAATGTGGAGGCTATATACAGGGGGTACCGGTACAGAGTCAATGTGGAGACTATATACAGGGTATTACGGAACAGAGTCAATGTGGAGGCTATATACAGGGGGTACCGGTACAGAGTCAATGTGGAGGCTATATACAGGTTATTACGGTACAGAGTCAATGTGGAGGCTATATACAGGGTATTACGGTACAGAGTCAATGTGGAGGCTATATACAGGGGGTACCAGTACAGAGTCAATGTGAGGCTATATACAGGGGGTACCAGTACAGAGTCAATGTGGAGGCTATATACAGGGTATTACGTTACAGAGTCAATGTGGAGGCTATATACAGGGGGTACCGTTACAGAGTCAATGTGGAGGCTATATACAGGGGGTACCGCTACAGAGTCAATGTGGAGACTATATACAGGGTATTACGGTACAGAGTCAATGTGGAGGCTATATACAGGGGGTACCGGTACAGAGTCAATGTGGAGGCTATATACAGGGTATTACGGTACAGAGTCAATGTGGAGGCTATATACAGGGTATTACGGTACAGAGTCAATGTGGAGGCTATATACAGGGGGTACCGGTACAGAGTCAATGTGGAGACTATATACAGGGTATTACGGTACAGAGTCAATGTGGAGGCTATATACAGGGTATTACGGTACAGAGTCAATGTGGAGGCTATATACAGGGTATTACGGTACAGAGTCAATGTGGAGGCTATATACAGGAGGTACCGGTACAGAGTCAATGTGGAGGCTATATACAGGGTATTACGGTACAGAGTCAATGTGGAGGCTATATACAGGGTATAACGGTACAGAGTCAATGTGGAGGCTATATACAGGGTATTACGGTACAGAGTTAATGTGGAGGCTATATACAGGGTATTACGGTACAGAGTCAATGTGGAGGCTATATACAGGGTATTACGGTACAGAGTCAATGTGGAGGCTATATACAGGGTATTACGGTACAGAGTCAATGTGGAGGCTATATACAGGGGGTACAGGTACAGAGTCAATGTGGAGGCTATATACAGGGGGTACCAGTACAGAGTCAATGTGGAGGCTATATACAGGGTATTACGTTACAGAGTCAATGTGGAGGCTATATACAGGGGGTACCGTTACAGAGTCAATGTGGAGGCTATATACAGGGGGTACCGGTACAGAGTCAATGTGGAGACTATATACAGGGTATTACGGTACAGAGTCAATGTGGAGGCTATATACAGGGGGTACCGGTACAGAGTCAATGTGGAGGCTATATACAGGGTATTACGGTACAGAGTCAATGTGGAGGCTATATACAGGGTATTACGGTACAGAGTCAATGTGGAGGCTATATACAGGGGGTACCGGTACAGAGTCAATGTGGAGACTATATACAGGGTATTACGGTACAGAGTCAATGTGGAGACTATATACAGGGTATTACGGTACAGAGTCAATGTAGAGGCTATATACAGGGTATTACAGTACAGAGTCAATGTGGAGGCTATATACAGGGTATTACGGTACAGAGTCAATGTGGAGGCTATATACAGAGTATTACGGTACAGAGTCAATGTGGAGGCTATATACAGGAGGTACCGGTACAGAGTCAATGTGGAGGCTATATACAGGGTATTACGGTAATGAGTCAATGTGGAGGCTATATACAGGGTATAACGGTACAGAGTCAATGTGGAGGCTATATACAGGGTATTACGGTACAGAGTTAATGTGGAGGCTATATACAGGGTATTACGGTACAGAGTCAATGTGGAGGCTATATACAGGGTATTACGGTACAGAGTCAATGTGGAGGCTATATACAGGGCATTACGGTACAGAGTCAATGTGGAGGCTATATACAGGGGGTACAGGTACAGAGTCAATGTGGAGGCTATATACAGGGGGCACTGGTACAGAGTCAATGTGGAGGCTATATACAGGGGTCCCGGTACAGAGTCAATGTGGAGGCTATATATACAGGGGTACCGGTACAGAGTCAATGTGGAGGCTATATACAGGGGGTACCGGTACAGAGTCAATGTGAGGCTATATACAGGGGGTACCGCACAGAGTCAATGTGGAGGCTATATACAGGTATTACGGTACAGAGTCAATGTGGAGGCTATATACAGGGTATTACGGTACAGAGTCAATGTGGAGGCTATATACAGGGTATTACGGTACAGAGTCATTGTGGAGGC
>NW_024606262.1:0-7500 GCF_018296145.1 Oncorhynchus tshawytscha | reverse complement strand
TGATCAAATCAAAATCAAATCAAATTTTATTTGTCACATACACACGGTTAGCAGATGTTAATGCGAGTGTAGCGAAATGCTTGTGCTTCTAGTTCCGACCATGCAGTAATAACGAACAAGTAATCTAACTAACAATTCCCCAAAAAAAACTACTGTCTTATACACAGTGTAAGGGGATAAAGAATATGTACATAAGGATATATGAATGAGTGATGGTACAGAGCAGCATAGGCAAGATACAGTAGATGATATCGAGTACAGTATATACATATGAGATGAGTATGTAAACCAAGTGGCATAGTTAAAGTGGCTAGTGATACATGTATTACATAAGGATGCAGTCGATGATATAGAGTATAGTATCTACGTATGCATATGAGATGAATAATGTAGGGTAAGTAACATTATATAAGGTAGCATTGTTTAAAGTGGCTAGTGATATATTTACATCATTTCCCATCAATTCCCATTATTAAAGTGGCTGGAGTAGAGTCAGTGTCATTGACAGTGTGTTGGCAGTAGCCACTCAATGTTAGTGGTGGCTGTTTAACAGTCTGATGGCCTTGAGATAGAAGCTGTTTTTCAGTCTCTCGGTCCCAGCTTTGATGCACCTGTACTGACCTCGCCTTCTGGATGACAGCGGGGTGAACAGGCAGTGGCTCGGGTGGTTGATGTCCTTGATGATCTTTATGGCCTTCCTGTAGCATCGGGTGGTGTAGGTGTCCTGGAGGGCAGGTAGTTTGCCCCCCGGTGATGCGTTGTGCAGACCTCACTACCCTCTGGAGAGCCTTACGGTTGAGGGCGGTGCAGTTGCCATACCAGGCGGTGATACAGCCCGCCAGGATGCTCTCGATTGTGCATCTGTAGAAGTTTGTGAGTGCTTTTGGTGACAAGCCGAATTTCTTCAGCCTCCTGAGGTTGAAGAGGCGCTGCTGCGCCTTCCTCACGATGCTGTCTGTGTGAGTGGACCAATTCAGTTTGTCTGTGATGTGTATGCCGAGGAACTTAAAACTTGCTACCCTCTCCACTACTGTTCCATCGATGTGGATGGGGGGGGGGTGTTCCCTCTGCTGTTTCCTGAAGTCCACAATCATCTCCTTAGTTTTGTTGACGTTGAGTGTGAGGTTATTTTCCTGACACCACACTCCGAGGGCCCTCACCTCCTCCCTGTAGGCCGTCTCGTCGTTGTTGGTAATCAAGCCTACCAGCTGTTGTGTCGTCTCAGGAAGTCCAGAACCCAGTTGCACAGGGCGGGGTCGAGACCCAGGGTCTCGAGCTTGATGACGGGCTTGGAGGGTACTATGGTGTTGAATGCCGAGCTGTAGTCGATGAACAGCATTCTCACATAGGTATTCCTCTTGTCCAGATGGGTTAGGGCAGTGTGCAGTGTGGTTGAGATTGCATCGTCTGTGGATCTATTTGGGCGGTAAGCAAATTGGAGTGGGTCTAGGGTGTCAGGTAGGGTGGAGGTGATATGGTCCTTGACTAGTCTCTCAAAGCACTTCATGATGACGGATGTGAGTGCTACGGGGCGGTAGTCGTTTAGCTCAGTTACCTTAGCTTTCTTGGGAACAGGAACAATGGTGGCCCTCTTGAAGCATGTGGGAACAGCAGACTGGTATAGGGATTGATTGAATATGTCCGTAAACACACCGGCCAGCTGGTCTGCGCATGCTCTGAGGGCGCGGCTGGGGATGCCGTCTGGGCCTGCAGCCTTGCGAGGGTTAACACGTTTAAATGTCTTACTCACTTCGGCTGCAGTGAAGGAGAGACCGCATGTTTTCGTTGCAGGCCGTGTCAGTGGCACTGCATTGTCCTCAAAGCGGGCAAAAAAGTTATTTAGTCTGCCTGGGAGCAAGACATCCTGGTCCGTGACTGGGCTGGGTTTCTTCCTGTAGTCCGTGATTGACTGTAGACCCTGCCACATGCCTCTTGTGTCTGAGCCGTTGAATTGAGATTCTACTTTGTCTCTGTACTGGCGCTTAGCTTGTTTGATAGCCTTGCGGAGGGAATAGCTGCACTGTTTGTATTCAGCCATGTTACCAGACACCTTGCCCTGATTAAAAGCAGTGGTTCGTGCCTTCAGTTTCACACGAATGCTGCCATCAATCCAAGGTTTCTGGTTAGGGAATGTTTTAATCGTTGCTATGGGAACGACATCTTCAACGCACGTTCTAATGAACTCGCACACCGAATCAGCGTATTCGTCAATGTTGTTGTCTGACGCAATACGAAACATCTCCCAGTCCACGTGATGGAAGCAGTCTTGGAGTGTGGAGTCAGCTTGGTCGGACCAGCGTTGGACAGACCTCAGCGTGGGAGCCTCTTGTTTTAGTTTCTGTCTGTAGGCGGGGATCAACAAAATGGAGTCGTGGTCAGCTTTTCCGAAAGGGGGCGGGGCAGGGCCTTATATGCGTCGCGGAAGTTAGAGTAACAATGATCCAGGGTCTTTCCACCCCTGGTTGCGCAATCGATATGCTGATAACATTTAGGGAGTCTTGTTTTCAGATTAGCCTTGTTAAAATCCCCAGCTACAATGAATGCAGCCTCCGGATAAATCGTTTCCAGTTTGCAGAGAGTTAAATAAAGTTCGTTCAGAGCCATCGATGTGTCTGCTTGGGGGGGATATATACGGCTGTGATTATAATCGAAGAGAATTCTCTTGGTAGATAATGCGGTCTACATTTGATTGTGAGGAATTCTAAATCAGGTGAACAGAAGGATTTGAGTTCCTGTATGTTTCTGTCATCACACCATGTCACGTTAGTCATAAGGCATACGCCCCCGCCCCTCTTCTTACCAGAAAGATGTTCGTTTCTGTCCGCGCGATGCGTGGAGAAACCCGCTGGCTGCACCGCTTCGGATTGCGTCTCTCCAGTTAGCCATGTTTCCGTGAAGCAGAGAACGTTGCAGTCTCTGATGTCCCTCTGGAATGCTACCCTTGCTCGGATTTCATCAACCTTGTTGTCAAGAGACTGGACATTGGCGAGAAGAATGCTAGGGAGTGGTGCACGATGTGCCCGTCTCCGGAGTCTGACCAGAAGACCGCTTCGTTTCCCTCTTTTTCTGAGTCGTTTTTTCGGGTCGCTGCATGTAATCCACTCCGTTACACTGGTTGTAAGGCAGAACACAGGATCCGCATCGTGAAAAACATATTCTTGGTCGTACTGATGGTGAGTTGACGCTGATCTTATATTCAGTAGTTCTTCTCGGCTGTATGTAATGAAACCTAAGATGACCTGGGGTACTAGTGTAAGAAATAACACGTAAAAAAACAAAAAACTGCATAGTTTCCTAGGAACGCGAGCGAGGCGGCCATCTCTGTCGGCGCCGGAAGGAGGAGATTGATTGAGAACCATATCAGGCCAAACACAGAACTAGACAAACTAGACATGTAACATATAATGCCCACTCAGCTCACACCCTGACCAACCAAAACATAGAAACATACAAAGCAAACTATGGTCAGGGTGTGACAGTACCCCCAAGGTGCGGACTCTGGCCGCAAAACCTGAACCTATAGGGGAGGGTCTGGGTGGGCATCTGTCCACGGTGGCGGCTCTGGTGCTGGACGTGGCCCCCACTTCACCGTAGTCTTAGTCCCCCACCTTGTCCGCTTCCGTGACCTCCTCACCATGGCAACTATTCTCAATGGACAGAGGGCGGCAGCTCGGGACAGAGGGGCGGCGGCTCGGGACAGAGGGGCGGCGGCTCGGGACAGAGGGGCAGGGGCTCTTGGCTGAGGGGCAGGGGCTCTTGGCTGAGGGGCAGGGGCTCTTGGCTGAGGGCAGGGGCTCTGGGCTGAGGGGCTCTGGCGGCCCCTGGCTGACTGGCGGCCCCTGGCTGACTGGCGGCCCCTGGCTGACTGGCGGCACTGGCGGCCCCTGGCTGACTGGCGGCACTGGCGGCCCCCTGGCTGACTGGCGGCCCCTGGCTGACTGGCGGCCCCTGGCTGACTGGCGGCACTGGCGGCCCCTGGCTGACTGGCGGCAATGGCGGCCCCTGGCTGACTGGCGGCAATGGCGGCCCCTGGCTGACTGGCGGCACTGGTGGCCCCTGGCTGACTGGCGGCTCCTGGCTGACTGGCGGCCCCTGGCTGACTGGCGGCACTGGCTGCCCCTGGCTGACTGGCGGCACCTGGCTGACTGGCGGCACCTGGCAGACTGGCGGCACTGGCGGCGCCGGGCAGACTGGCGGCGCTGGGCAGACTGGCGGCACTGGCGGCGCTGGGCAGACGGGCGGCTCAGGTGGCGCTGGGCAGACGGGTGGCTCAGGCGGCGCTGGGCAGACGGGTGGCTCAGGCGGCGCTGGGCATACGGGTGGCTCAGGCGGCGCTGGGCAGGCGGGTGGCTCAGGCGGCGCTGGGCAGACAGGTGGCTCAGGCGGCGCTGGGCAGACGGAAAGCTCCGGCAACGCTGGAGAGGAAGGCTCTGGCAGCGCTGGACTGAGTAGCTCTGGCGCCTCTGGACTGAGGGGCGGGAGCTCTGGTAGCTCCGAACAGGCGGGAGACTCCGGCTGCGCTGGAGAGGAGGAAGGCTCCGGCAGCGCTGGACAGGCGGGAGCCTCTGTAAGGATGAGCCGGAGAGACAGCCTGGTGCGGGGGCTGCCACCTTAGGGCTGGTGCGTGGAGGTGGTGACGGATAGACCGGACCGTGCAGGCGCACTGGAGCTCTTGAGTACCGAGCCTGCCCAACCTTACCCGGTTGAATGGTCCCGGTCGCCCTGCCAGTGCGGCGAGGTGGAATAGCCCGCACTGGGCTATGCAGGCGAACCGGGGACACCGTGCGCAAGGCTGGTGCCATGTAAGCTGGCCCAAGGAGACGCACTGGAGACCAGCTGCGTAGAGCCGGCTTCATGGCACTTGGCTCGATGCCCACTCTAGCCCGGCCGATTCGCGGAGCTGGAATGTACCGCACTGGGCTATGCACCCGCACTGGGGACACCGTGCGCTTCACAGCATAACACGGTGCCTGTCCGGTCTCTCCAGCCCCCGGTAAGCACAGGAAGTTGGCGCAGGTCTTCTACCTGGCTTCGCCACACTTCCTGTGTGCCCCCCAAGAAATGTTTGGGGCTGACTCTCGGGCTTCCTACCGCGCCGCCGTGCTTGCTTCTCCAACTCCATTCTTCTATACCCTTCCGCGTACTGCTCCATCGAATCCCAGGCGGGCTCCGGCACTCTCCCTGTGTCGACCGCCCACCTGTCTATTTCCTCCCAAGTAGTATAGTCCATATTCTTGCAGTCCAAACCATACTCCCATGTCCACTCCTCTTTTCGCTGCTGTTGCCCGTTACCACGCCGCTTGGTCCTGTTGTGGTGGGTGATTCTGTAACGGTTTTCTGTATGTGAAAGAGAGTCAGACCAAAATGCGGCGTGGCTATTGCAATCCATGTTTAATGAAACAAAATAAACACGAATCAAATACAAAAACAATAACTGTAACACGAAAACCGAAACAGCCTAATACTGGTGCAAAGTAACACAGAGACAGAACAAGCACAATCACCCACAAAACCCAACACCAAACAGGCTACCTAAATATGGTTCCCAATCAGAGACAATGACGAACACTTGCCTCTGATTGAGAACCATATCAGGCCAAACATAGAACTAGACAAACTAGACATGTAACATAGAATACCCACTCAGCTCACACCCTGACCAACCAAAACATAGAAACATACAAAGCAAACTATGGTCAGGGTGTGGCATATATGATGAACAGAGAGTAGCAGTAGCGTAAAAGGGGGTTGGCAGGTGGTAGGTGGCGGGACACAATGCAGATAGCCCGGTTAGCCAATGTGCGGGAGCACTGGTTGGTCGGCCCAATTGAGGTAGTATGTACATGAATGTATAGTTAAAGTGACTATGCATATATGATCAACAGAGAGTAGCAGCAGTGCAAAAAGAGGGGTTGGGGGGTGGGGTGGGGGCTTAATACAGCCTGATACCAGTGCTGGTGGAGGCCTAAATCAGCATGGTGCAACAGTATCTTCTAAATCAAAGACGAATAGGCGAAGCATGAATATGTTGGCTACATGAATTAAGATTTAATGTAGCCAAAGATTATAGGGTCCCCTAGGAAACACTGAACATCACTTTGGTTCTTACCCTGTCACAATAACTCATCCATGGAATTTTCATTCGTTGTCATGTCAAACAACACCGTATTCAAAGTGTCCACTGTTAACTAGAGAATTAGAATAAACATTATACTGCCATGATTCCAAAAGTTCACGCAAGTGTTTTGATCTAAATCGCAATTGCAACATTTGGTTAAAAAATAAGGCCTAGTATTTTTGCCCATATCGTGGCAGTGTGGAAATGATCTCAAACGAGTGCAGAAAATGCAGAAACTGATTGTCACGCCCTGGCCATAGAGAGGCTTTTATTCTGTATTTTGGTTAGGCCGGGTGTGACTAGGGTGGGCATTCTAGTTTCTTTATTTCTATGTTTGGGCCGGGTATGGTTCTCAATCAGGGACAGCTGTCTATCGTTGTCTCTGATTGGGAATCATACTTAGGCAGCCTTTTTCCCACCTGTGTTTTGTGGGTAGTTGTTTTCTGTATAATTTATGCTCCTTACAGAACTGTTTCGGTTTTCCCTCTTGTTTTATAGGAGAAGAGGGAGTGAAGGACCTCATGGACATGGGAGGAGGTTATGGCAGGAAACAAGACCCTGCCATGGAAACAGGCGGAAACAGCAAGGGAGGGACGGTGGCGATACCAGGAGTCACGGCAAAGAGGCAAATATGAGAGGCAGCTCCAAAGAATGTTGGGGGAGGCACGGGGAGTGTGGCAGAGTCAGGGTTCAGACCTGAGCCAACTCTTCGTGCTTACGGTAGGGAGCGTGGTACTGGTCAGGCACCGTGTTATGCGGTGGAGCGCACGGTGTCTCCAGTGCGCGTTCACAGCCCGGTGCGCTACATTCCAGCTCCCGCATTGGACGGGCTAGAGTGGGCATCCAGCCAGGTCGGATGGTGCCGGCTCAGCGCTCCTGGTCTCCAGTGCGTCTCTTCGGCCAAGGATATCCAGTGCCGGCTCTGCACACTGTGTCTCCGGTGCATCTGCACAGCCCAGTGCGTCCTGTGCCAGCTCCCCGCATTTGCCGGGCGAAAGTAACCATCCAGCCAGGACGGGTTGTGCCGGCTCTACGCCGAGACCTCCAGTGCGCCTCCACGGCCCAGTGTATCCGGTGCCTGCTCCCAGAACCAGGCCTCCTGCATGTCTCCCCAGCCTGGTGAGTCCTGTGGCAGCTCCACGCACCAGGCTGCCTATACGTCTCCTCACTCCAGTGATGATCCATGGCACAAAGCCTCCAGTGATGATCCATGGCACGAAGCCTCCAGTGATGATCCATGGCACGAAGCCTCCAGTGATGATTCATGGCACAAAACCTCCAGTGATGATCCATGGCCCGGAGCCTGCAGTGAGGATCCATGGCAGGAAGCCTCCAGCATTGATCCGCGGTCCGGAGCCTCCAGCGACCGTCCCCGGTCCGGA
>NW_024606261.1:0-7499 GCF_018296145.1 Oncorhynchus tshawytscha | reverse complement strand
TTGTCTCTATTATATTATGACAGACCAGCTAGATCTACTGTCTCTATTATATTATGACAGACCAGCTTGATCTACTGTCTCTGTTATATTATGACAGACCAGCTAGATTTACTGTCTCTATTATATTATGAAAGACCAGCTAGATCTACTGTCTCTGTTATATTATGACAGACCAGGTAGATATACTGTCTCTATTATATTATGACAGACCAGCTAGATCTACTGTCTCTATTATATTATGACAGACCAGCTAGATCTACTGTCTCTATTATATTATGACAGACAAGCTAGATCTACTGCCTCTATTATATTATGTCAGACCAGCTAGATCTACTGTCTCTATTATATTATGACAGACCAGCTAGATCTACTGTCTCTATTATATTTTGACAGACCAGGTAGATCTACTGTCTCTATTATATTATGACAGACCAGCTAGATCCACTGTCTCTATTATATTATGACAGACCAGGTAGATATACTGTCTCTATGTCTCTGTTATATTATGATGGACCAGCTAGATCTACTGTCTCTATTATAATATGACAGACCAGCTAGATCTATTGTCTCTATTATATTATGACAGACCAGCTAGATCTACTGTCTCTATTATATTATGACAGACCAGCTTGATCTACTGTCTCTGTTATATTATGACAGACCAGGTAGATATACTGTCTCTGTTCTATTATGACAGACCAGGTAGATATACTGTCTCTATTATATTATGACAGACCAGCTAGATCTACTGTCTCTATTATATTATGACAGACCATCTAGATCTACTGTCTCTATGTCTCTATTATATTATGACAGCCCAGCTAGATCTACTGTCTCTATTATATTATGACAGACCAGCTAGATCTACTGTCTCTATTATATTATGACAGACCAGCTAGATCTACTGTCTCTGTTATATTATGACAGACCAGGTAGATATACTGTCTCTATTATGTTATGACAGACCAGCTAGATCTACTGTCTCTATTATATTATGACAGACCATCTAGATCTACTGTCTCTATTATATTTTGACAGACCAGCTAGACCTACTGTCTCTATTATATTATGACAGACCAGCTAGATCTACTGTCTCTATTATATTATGACAGACCAGCTAGATCTACTGTCTCTGTTATATTATGACAGACCAGGTAGATATACTGTCTCTATTATATTATGACAGACCAGCTAGATCCACTGTCTCTATTATATTATGACAGACCAGCTAGATCTACTGTCTCTATTATATTATGACAGACCAGCTAGATCTACTGTCTCTGTTATATTATGACAGACCAGCTAGATCTACTGTCTCTATTATATTTTGACAGACCAGGTAGATTTACTGTCTCTATTATATTATGACAGACCAGCTAGATATACTGTCTCTATTATATTATGACAGACCAGCTAGATCTACTGTCTCTATTGTACTATGACAGACCAGCTAGATTTACTGTCTCTATTATATTATGAAAGACCAGCTAGATCTACTGTCTCTATTATATTATGACAGACAAGCTAGATCTACTGCCTCTATTATATTATGTCAGAGCAGCTAGATCTACTGTCTCTATTATATTATGACAGACCAGCTAGATCTACTGTCTCTATTATATTTTGACAGACCAGGTAGATCTACTGTCTCTATTATATTATGACAGACCAGCTAGATCCACTGTCTCTATTATATTATGACAGACCAGGTAGATATACTGTCTCTATTATATTATGACAGACCAGCTAGATCTACTGTCTCTATTATATTATGACAGACCAGCTAGATCAGACCAGCTATTGTCTCTATTATATTATGACAGACCAGCTAGATCTACTGTCTCTATTATATTATGACAGACCAGCTTGATCTACTGTCTCTGTTATATTATGACAGACCAGGTAGATATACTGTCTCTGTTCTATTATGACAGACCAGGTAGATATACTGTCTCTATTATATTATGACAGACCAGCTAGATCTACTGTCTCTATTATATTATGACAGACCATCTAGATCTACTGTCTCTATGTCTCTATTATATTATGACAGCCCAGCTAGATCTACTATCTCTATTATATTATGACAGACCAGCTAGATCTACTGTCTCTATTATATTATGACAGACCAGCTAGATCTACTGTCTCTGTTATATTATGACAGACCAGCTAGATCTACTGTCTCTATTATATTTTGACAGACCAGGTAGATTTACTGTCTCTATTATATTATGACAGACCAGCTAGATATACTGTCTCTGTTATATTATGACAGACCAGCTAGATCTACTGTCTCTATTGTACTATGACAGACCAGCTAGATTTACTGTCTCTATTATATTATGAAAGACCAGCTAGATCTACTGTCTCTGTTATATTATGACAGACCAGGTAGATATACTGTCTCTATTATATTATGACAGACCAGCTAGATCTACTGTCTCTATTATATTATGACAGACCAGCTAGATTTACTGTCTCTATTATATTATGACAGACAAGCTAGATCTACTGCCTCTATTATATTATGTCAGACCAGCTAGATCTACTGTCTCTATTATATTATGACAGACCAGCTAGATCTACTGTCTCTATTATATTTTGACAGACCAGACAGACCAGCTAGATCTACTGTCTCTATTATATTATGACCAGAGATCCAGTCTAGATCCATGACAGACCAGCTAGATCCACTGTCTCTATTATATTATGACAGACCAGGTAGATATACTGTCTCTATGTCTCTATTATATTATGACGGACCAGCTAGATCTACTGTCTCTATTATAATATGACAGACCAGCTAGATCTATTGTCTCTATTATATTATGACAGACCAGCTAGATCTACTGTCTCTATTATATTATGACAGACCAGCTTGATCTACTGTCTCTGTTATATTATGACAGACCAGGTAGATATACTGTCTCTGTTCTATTATGACAGACCAGGTAGATATACTGTCTCTATTATATTATGACAGACCAGCTAGATCTACTGTCTCTATTATATTATGACAGACCATCTAGATCTACTGTCTCTATGTCTCTATTATATTATGACAGCCCAGCTATATTATGACAGACTAGATCTACTGTCTCTATTATATTATGACAGACCAGCTAGATCTACTGTCTCTATTATATTATGACAGACCAGCTAGATCTACTGTCTCTGTTATATTATGACAGACCAGCTAGAGATCTACTGTCTCTATTATATTATGACAGACCAGCTAGATCTACTGTCTCTATTATATTATGACAGACCAGCTAGATCTACTGTCTCTATTATATTATGACAGACCATCTAGATCTACTGTCTCTATTATATTTTGACAGACCAGCTAGACCTACTGTCTCTATTATATTATGACAGAGCAGCTAGATCTACTTTCTCTATTATATTATGACAGACCAGCTAGATCTACTGTCTCTATTCTACTATGACAGACCAGCTAGATTTACGGTCTCTATTATATTATGACAGACCAGCTAGATCTACTGTCTCTATTATATTATGACAGACCAGCAAGATCTACTGTCTTTATTATATTATGACAAACCAGCTAGATCTACTGTCTCTATTATATTATGAAAGAGCAGCTAGATCTACTGTCTCCATTATATTATGACAGACCAGCTAGATCTACTGTCTCTATTATATTTTGACAGACCAGGTAGATTTACTGTCTCTATTATATTATGACAGACCAGCTAGATATACTGTCTCTATTATATCATGACAGACCAGCTAGATCTACTGTCTCTATTATATTATGACAGACCAGCTAGATATACTGTCTCTATTATATTATGACAGACCAGCTAGATCTACTGTCTCTATTATATTTTGACAGACCAGGTAGATTTACTGTCTCTATTATATTATGACAGACCAGCTAGATATACTGTCTCTATTATATTATGACAGACCAGCTAGATCTAAGTCTCTATTGTACTATGACAGACCAGCTAGATTTACTGTCTCTATTATATTATGACAGACCAGCTAGATCTACTGTCTCTATTATATTATGACAGACCAGCTAGATATACTGTCTCTATTATATTATGACAGACCAGCTAGATCTACTGTCTCTATTATATTATGACAGACCAGCTAGATCTACTGTCTCTATTATATTATGACAGACCAGCTAGATCTACTGTCTCTATTCAGACCAGCTAGATCTACTGTCTCTATTATGACAGACCAGACAGACTAGATCTACTGTCTCTATTATATTATGACAGACCAGCTAGATCTACTGTCTCTATTATATTATGACAGACCAGCTAGATCTACTGTCTCTATTATATTATGACAGACCAGCTAGATCTACTGTCTCTATTCTATTATGACAGACCAGCTAGATCTACTGTCTCTATTATATTATGACAGACCAGCTAGATCTACTGTCTCTATTATATTATGACAGACCAGCTAGATATACTGTCTCTATTATATTATGAACAGACCAGATATATCTACTGTCTCTATTATACTATGACAGACCAGCTAGATCTACTGTCTCTATTATAATATGACAGACCAGCTAGATCTACTTTCTCTATTATATTATGACAGACCAGCTAGATCTACCGTCTCTATTATATTATGACAGACCAGCTAGATCTACTGTCTCTATTATATTATGACAGACCAGCTAGATCTACTGTCTCTATTATATTATGACAGACCAGCTAGATCTACTGTCTCTATTATATTATGACAGACCAGCTAGATCTACTGTCTCTATTATATTATGACAGACCAGCTAGATCTACTGTCTCTATTATATTATGACAGACCAGGTAGATCTACTGTCTCTATTATATTATGACAGACCAGCTAGATCTACTGTCTCTATTATATTATGACAGACCAGCTAGATCTATATATTATGACTGATCTCTATTATATATTATGACAGACCAGGTAGATCTACTTTCTCTATTATATTATGACAGACCAGCTAGATCTACTGTCTCTATTATATTATGACAGACCAGCTAGATTTACTGTCTCTATTATATTATGACAGACCAGCTAGATCTACTGTCTCTATTATATTATGACAGACCAGCTAGATCTACTGTCTCTATTATATTATGACAGACCAGCTAGATCTACTGTCTCTGTTATATTATTATATTATGACAGACCAGCTAGATCTACTGATCTCTCTTATATTATGACAGACCAGCTAGATCTACTGTCTCTATTATATTATGACAGACCAGCTAGATCTACTGTCTCTATTATATTATGACAGACCAGCTAGATCTACTGTCTCTATTATATTATGACAGACCAGGTAGATCTACTGTCTCTATTATATTATGACAGACCAGCTAGATCTACTGTCTCTATTATATTATGACAGACCAGCTAGATATTATGACAGACCAGCTAGATCTACTGTCTATTATATTATGACAGACCAGCTAGATCTACTGTCTCTATTATACTATGACAGACCAGCTAGATTTACTGTCTCTATTATATTATGACAGACCAGCTAGATCTACTGTCTCTATTATATTATGACAGACCAGCTAGATCTACTGTCTCTATTATATTTTGACAGACCAGCTAGATCTACTGTCTCTATTATATTATATTATGACAGACCAGCTAGATCTACTGTCTCTATTATATTATGACAGACCAGCTAGATCTACTGTCTCTATTACTATTATATTATGACAGACCAGCTAGATCTACTGTCTCTATTATATTATGACAGACCAGCTAGATCTACTGTCTCTATTATATTATGACAGACCAGCTAGATCTACTGTCTCTATTATATTATGACAGACCAGCTAGATCTACTGTCTCTATTATATTATGACAGACCAGCTAGATCTACTGTCTCTATTATATTATGACAGACCAGCTAGATCTACTGTCTCTATTATATTATGACAGACCAGCTAGATCTACTGTCTCTATTATATTATGACAGACCAGCTAGATTTACTGTCTCTATTATATTATGACAGACCAGCTAGATCTACTGTCTCTATTATATTATGACAGACCAGCTAGATCTACTGTCTCTATTCTAATTTGACAGACCAGCTAGATCTACTGTGTCTGTTATATTATGACAGACCAGCTAGATCTACTGTCTCTATTATATTATGACAGACCAGGTAGATCTACTGTCTCTATTATATTATGACAGACCAGCTAGATCCAATGTCTCTATTATATTATGACAGACCACGTAGATATACTGTCTCTATTATATTATGACAGACCAGGTAGATCTACTTTATCTATTATATTATGACAGACCAGCTAGATCTACTGTGTCTATTATATTATGATAGACCAGCTAGATCTACTGTCTCTATTATATTATGACAGACCAGCTAGATCTACTGTCTCTATTATATTATGACAGACCAGCTAGATCTACTGTCTCTATTATATTATGACAGACCAGCTAGATCTACTGTCTCTATTATATTATGACAGACCAGATCTACTGTCTCTAGATATTATATTTGAGACCAGCTAGATCTACTGTCTCTATTATATTATGACAGACCAGCTAGATCTACTGTCTCTGTTATATTATGACAGACCAGGTAGACTGTCTCTATTATATTATGACAGACCAGTTAGATCTACTGTCTCTATTATATTATGACAGACCAGGTAGATATACTGTCTCTATTATATTATGACAGACCAGCTAGATCTACTGTCTCTATTATATTATGACAGACCAGCTAGATCTACTGTCTCTATTATATTATGACAGACCAGTCTCTACTGTCTCTATTATATTATGACAGACCAGCTAGATCTACTGTCTCTATTATATTATGACAGACCAGCTAGATCTACTGTCTCTATTATATTTTGACAGACCAGGTAGATCTACTGTCTCTATTATATTTTGACAGACCAGCTAGATCTACTGTCTCTGTTATATTATGACAGACCAGCTAGATCTACTGTCTCTATTATATTATGACAGACCAGCTAGATCTACTATCTCTATTATATTATGACAGACCAGCTAGATCTACTGTCTCTATTATATTATGACAGACCAGCTAGATCTACTGTCTCTATTATATTATGACAGACCAGCTAGATCTACTATCTCTATTATATTATGACAGACCAGCTAGATCTACTGTCTCTATTATATTATGACAGAGCAGCTAGATCTACTGTCTCTATTATATTATGACAGACCAGCTAGATCTACTGTCTCTATTATATTTTGACAGACCAGGTAGATTTACTGTCTCTATTATATTATGACAGACCAGCTAGATATACTGTCTCTATTATATTATGACAGACCAGCTAGATCTAAGTCTCTATTGTACTATGACAGACCAGCTAGATTTACTGTCTCTATTATATTATGACAGACCAGCTAGATCTACTGTCTCTATTATATTATGACAGACCAGCTAGATATACTGTCTCTATTATATTATGACAGACCAGATAGATCTACTGTC
>NW_024606260.1:0-7486 GCF_018296145.1 Oncorhynchus tshawytscha | reverse complement strand
GAATTGAGCCCTAAGTTTAGAATAGAGCCCTATGTCTTGAATTGAGCCTAAGTTTAGAATTGAGTTTATTGGTATCATAGAGGCCTAAGTTTAGAATAGGCCCTATGTATTGAATTGAGCCCTAAGTTTTAGAATAGAGCCCTATGTATTGAATTGAGCCCTAAGTTTAGAATAGAGCCCTGTGTCTTGAATTGAGCCCTAAGTTTAGAATAGAGCCCTGTGTCTTGAATTGAGCCCTAAGTTTAGAATAGAGCCCTGTGTCTTGAATTGAGCCCTAAGTTTAGAATAGAGCCCTGTGTCTTGAATTGAGCCCTAAGTTTAGAATAGAGCCCTGTGTCTTGAATTGAGCCCTAAGTTTAGAATTGTGTCTTGAATTGAGCCCTAAGTTTAGAATAGAGCCCTGTGTCTTGAATTGAGCCCTAAGTTTAGAATAGAGCCCTGTGTCTTGAATTGAGCCCTAAATTTAGAATAGAGCCCTATGTCTTGAATTGAGCCCTAAGTTTAGAATAGAGCCCTATGTATTGAATTGAGCCCTAAGTTTAGAATAGAGCCCTGTGTCTTGAATTGAGCCCTATGTTTATAATAGAGCCCTGTGTCTTGAATTGAGCCCTATGTTTATAATAGAGCCCTGTGTCTTGAATTGAGCCCTATGTTTATAATAGAGCCCTGTGTCTTGAATTGAGCCCTAAGTTTAGAATAGAGCCCTGTGTCTTGAATTGAGCCCTATGTTTATAATAGAGCCCTACGTCTTGAATTGAGCCCTATGTTTATAATAGAGCCCTATGTCTTGAATTGAGCCCTAAGTTTAGAATAGAGCCCTATGTCTTGAATTGAGCCCTATGTTTATAATAGAGCCCTATGTCTTGAATTGAGCCCTAAGTTTAGAATAGAGCCCTATGTCTTGAATTGAGCCCTATGTTTATAATAGAGCCCTATGTCTTGAATTGAGCCCTAAGTTTAGAATAGAGCCCTGTGTCTTGAATTGAGCCCTAAGTTTAGAATAGAGCCCTGTGTCTTGAATTGAGCCCTAAGTTTAGAATAGAGCCCTATGTATTGAATTGAGCCCTAAGTTTAGAATAGAGCCCTATGTCTTGAATTGAGCCCTATGTTTATAATAGAGCCCTATGTCTTGAATTGAGCCCTAAGTTTAGAATAGAGCCCTGTGTCTTGAATTGAGCCCTAAGTTTAGAATAGAGCCCTGTGTCTTGAATTGAGCCCTAAGTTTAGAATAGAGCCTATGTATTGAATTGAGCCCTAAGTTTAGAATAGAGCCCTGTGTCTTGAATTGAGCCCTATGTTTATAAATAGAGCCCTGTGTCTTGAATTGAGCCCTATGTTTATAATAGAGCCCTGTGTCTTGAATTGAGCCCTATGTTTATAATAGAGCCCTGTGTCTTGAATTGAGCCCTAAGTTTAGAATAGAGCCCTGTGTCTTGAATTGAGCCCTATGTTTATAATAGAGCCCTACGTCTTGAATTGAGCCCTATGTTTATAATAGAGCCCTATGTCTTGAATTGAGCCCTAAGTTTAGAATAGAGCCCTATGTCTTGAATTGAGCCCTATGTTTATAATAGAGCCCTATGTCTTGAATTGAGCCTAAGTTTAGAATGTCTTGAGCCCTGTGTCTTGTCTTGAGCCCTAAGTTTAGAATAGAGCCCTGTGTCTTGAATTGAGCCCTAAGTTTAGAATAGAGCCCTATGTCTTGAATTGAGCCCTAAGTTTAGAATAGAGCCCTGTGTCTTGAATTGAGCCCTAAGTTTAGAATAGAGCCCTGTGTCTTGAATTGAGCCCTAAGTTTAGAATAGAGCCCTGTGTCTTGAATTGAGCCCTAAGTTTAGAATAGAGCCCTGTGTATTGAATTGAGCCCTAAGTTTAGAATAGAGCCCTGTGTATTGAATTGAGCCCTAAGTTTAGAATAGAGCCCTGTGTATTGAATTGAGCCCTATGTTTATAATAGAGCCCTATGTCTTGAATTGAGCCCTAAGTTTAGAATAGAGCCCTATGTCTTGAATTGAGCCCCTAAGTTTAGAATAGAGCCCTGTGTATTGAATTGAGCCCTAAGTTTAGAATAGAGCCCTGTGTCTTGAATTGAGCCCTAAGTTTAGAATAGAGCCCTGTGTCTTGAATTGAGCCCTAAGTTTAGAATAGAGCCCTGTGTCTTGAATTGAGCCCTAAGTTTAGAATAGAGCCCTGTGTCTTGAATTGAGCCCTAAGTTTAGAATAGAGCCCTATGTATTGAATTGAGCCCTAAGTTTAGAATAGAGCCCTGTGTATTGAATTGAGCCCTAAGTTTAGAATAGAGCCCTGTGTCTTGAATTGAGCCCTATGTTTATAATAGAGCCCTATGTCTTGAATTGAGCCCTAAGTTTAGAATAGAGCCCTATGTCTTGAATTGAGCCCTACGTTTATAATAGAGCCCTATGTCTTGAATTGAGCCCTAAGTTTAGAATAGAGCCCTGTGTCTTGAATTGAGCCCTAAGTTTAGAATAGAGCCCTGTGTCTTGAATTGAGCCCTAAATTTAGAATAGAGCCCTGTGTCTTGAATTGAGCCCTACGTTTAGAATAGAGCCCTATGTCTTGAATTGAGCCCTAAGTTTAGAATAGAGCCCTGTGTCTTGAATTGAGCCCTAAGTTTAGAATAGAGCCCTATGTCTTGAATTGAGCCCTAAGTTTAGAATAGAGCCCTGTGTCTTGAATTGAGCCCTAAGTTTAGAATAGAGCCCTGTGTCTTGAATTGAGCATTAGGTTTAGAATAGAGCCCTATGTCTTGAATTGAGCCCTAAGTTTAGAATAGAGCCCTGTGTCTTGAATTGAGCCCTAAGTTTAGAATAGAGCCCTGTGTCTTGAATTGAGCCCTACGTTTAGAATAGAGCCCTATGTCTTGAATTGAGCCCTAAGTTTAGAATAGAGCCCTGTGTCTTGAATTGAGCCCTAAGTTTAGAATAGAGCCCTATGTCTTGAATTGAGCCCTAAGTTTAGGATAGAGCCCTATGTCTTGAATTGAGCCCTAAGTTTAGAATAGAGCCCTGTGTCTTGAATTGAGCCCTAAGTTTAGAATAGAGCACTATGTCTTGAATTGAGCCCTAAGTCTTGAATTGAGCCCTAAGTTTAGAATTGAGCCCTATGTCTTGAATTGAGCCCTAAGTTTAGAATAGAGCCCTATGTCTTGAATTGAGCACTACGTTTAGAATAGAGCCCTGTGTCTTGAATTGAGCCTTAAGTTTAGAATAGTCCCCTATGTCTTGAATTGAGCCCTAAGTTTAGAATAGAGCCCTATGTATTGAATTGAGCCCTAAGTTTAGAATAGAGCCCTATGTCTTGAATTGAGCCTAAGTTTAGAATAGAGCCCTATGTCTTGAATTGAGCCCTAAGTTTAGAATAGAGCCCTGTGTCTTGAATTGAGCCCTATGTTTATAATAGAGCCCTGTGTCTTGAATTGAGCCCTATGTTTATAATAGAGCCCTGTGTCTTGAATTGAGCCCTAGGTTTATAATAGAGCCCTGTGTCTTGAATTGAGCCCTAAGTTTAGAATAGAGCCCTGTGTCTTGAATTGAGCCCTATGTTTATAATAGAGCCCTACGTCTTGAATTGAGCCCTATGTTTATAATAGAGCCCTATGTCTTGAATTGAGCCCTAAGTTTAGAATAGAGCCCTATGTCTTGAATTGAGCCCTATGTTTATAATAGAGCCCTATGTCTTGAATTGAGCCCTAAGTTTAGAATAGAGCCCTATGTCTTGAATTGAGCCCTATGTTTATAATAGAGCCCTATGTCTTGAATTGAGCCCTAAGTTTAGAATAGAGCCCTGTGTCTTGAATTGAGCCCTAAGTTTAGAATAGAGCCCTGTGTCTTGAATTGAGCCCTAAGTTTAGAATAGAGCCCTATGTATTGAATTGAGCCTAAGTTTAGAATAGAGCCCTATGTCTTGAATTGAGCCCTATGTTTATAATAGAGCCCTATGTCTTGAATTGAGCCCTAAGTTTAGAATAGAGCCCTGTGTCTTGAATTGAGCCCTAAGTTTAGAATAGAGCCCTGTGTCTTGAATTGAGCCCTAAGTTTAGAATAGAGCCCTATGTATTGAATTGAGCCCTAAGTTTAGAATAGAGCCCTGTGTCTTGAATTGAGCCCTATGTTTAGAATAGAGCCCTATGTATTGAATTGAGCCCTACGTTTAGAATAGAGCCCTGTGTATTGAATTGAGCCCTAAGTTTAGAATAGAGCCCTATGTCTTGAATTGAGCCCTATGTTTATAATAGAGCCCTATGTCTTGAATTGAGCCCTAAGTTTAGAATAGAGCCCTATGTCTTGAATTGAGCCCTACGTTTATAATAGAGCCCTATGTCTTGAATTGAGCCCTAAGTTTAGAATAGAGCCCTTATGTCTTGAATTGAGCCTAAGTTTAGAATAGAGCCCTATGTCTTGAATTGAGCCCTAAGTTTAGAATAGAGCCCTGTGTCTTGAATTGAGCCCTACGTTTAGAATAGAGCCCTATGTCTTGAATTGAGCCCTAAGTTTAGAATAGAGCCCTGTGTCTTGAATTGAGCCCTAAGTTTAGAATAGAGCCCTATGACTTGAATTGAGCCCTAAGTTTAGAATAGAGCCCTGTGTCTTGAATTGAGCCCTAAGTTTAGAATAGAGCCCTGTGTCTTGAATTGAGCCCTAAGTTTAGAATAGAGCCCTATGTCTTGAATTGAGCCCTACGTTTATAATAGAGCCCTATGTCTTGAATTGAGCCCTAAGTTTAGAATAGAGCCCTGTGTCTTGAATTGAGCCCTAAGTTTAGAATAGAGCCCTGTGTCTTGAATTGAGCCCTAAATTTAGAATAGAGCCCTGTGTCTTGAATTGAGCCCTACGTTTAGAATAGAGCCCTATGTCTTGAATTGAGCCCTAAGTTTAGAATAGAGCCCTGTGTCTTGAATTGAGCCCTAAGTTTAGAATAGAGCCCTATGTCTTGAATTGAGCCCTAAGTTTAGAATAGAGCCCTGTGTCTTGAATTGAGCCCTAAGTTTAGAATAGAGCCCTGTGTCTTGAATTGAGCATTATGTTTAGAATAGAGCCCTATGTCTTGAATTGAGCCCTAAGTTTAGAATAGAGCCCTGTGTCTTGAATTGAGCCCTAAGTTTAGAATAGAGCCCTGTGTCTTGAATTGAGCCCTACGTTTAGAATAGAGCCCTATGTCTTGAATTGAGCCCTAAGTTTAGAATAGAGCCCTGTGTCTTGAATTGAGCCCTAAGTTTAGAATAGAGCCCTATGTCTTGAATTGAGCCCTAAGTTTAGGATAGAGCCCTATGTCTTGAATTGAGCCCTAAGTTTAGAATAGAGCCCTGTGTCTTGAATTGAGCCCTAAGTTTAGAATAGAGCACTATGTCTTGAATTGAGCCCTAAGTCTTGAATTGAGCCCTAAGTTTAGAATTGAGCCCTATGTCTTGAATTGAGCCCTAAGTTTAGAATAGAGCCCTATGTCTTGAATTGAGCACTACGTTTAGAATAGAGCCCTGTGTCTTGAATTGAGCCCTACATTTAGAATAGAGCCCTATGTCTTGAATTGAGCCCTAAGTTTAGAATAGAGCCCTGTGTCTTGAATTGAGCCCTAAGTTTAGAATAGAGCCCTGTGTCTTGAATTGAGCCTTAGGTTTAGAATAGAGCCCTATGTCTTGAATTGAGCCCTAAGTTTAGAATAGAGCCCTATGTCTTGAATTGAGCCCTAAGTTTAGAATAGAGCCCTATGTCTTGAATTGAGCCCTAAGTTTAGAATAGAGCCCTATGTCTTGAATTGAGCCCTAAGTTTAGAATAGAGCCCTGTGTCTTGAATTGAGCCCTAAGTTTAGAATAGAGCCCTGTGTCTTGAATTGAGCCCTAAGTTTAGAATAGAGCCCTGTGTCTTGAATTGAGCCCTAAGTTTAGAATAGAGCCCTGTGTATTGAATTGAGCCCTAAGTTTAGAATAGAGCCCTGTGTATTGAATTGAGCCCTAAGTTTAGAATAGAGCCCTGTGTATTGAATTGAGCCCTATGTTTATAATAGAGCCCTATGTCTTGAATTGAGCCCTAAGTTTAGAATAGAGCCCTATGTCTTGAATTGAGCCCTAAGTTTAGAATAGAGCCCTGTGTATTGAATTGAGCCCTAAGTTTAGAATAGAGCCCTGTGTCTTGAATTGAGCCCTAAGTTTAGAATAGAGCCCTGTGTATTGAATTGAGCCCTAAGTTTAGAATAGAGCCCTGTGTATTGAATTGAGCCCTAAGTTTAGAATAGAGCCCTGTGTATTGAATTGAGCCCTATGTTTATAATAGAGCCCTATGTCTTGAATTGAGCCCTAAGTTTAGAATAGAGCCCTGTGTCTTGAATTGAGCCCTAAGTTTAGAATAGAGCCCTATGTCTTGAATTGAGCCCTAAGTTTAGAATAGAGCCCTGTGTATTGAATTGAGCCCTAAGTTTAGAATAGAGCCCTGTGTATTGAATTGAGCCCTAAGTTTAGAATAGAGCCCTGTGTCTTGAATTGAGCCCTAAGTTTAGAATAGAGCCCTGTGTCTTGAATTGAGCCCTAAGTTTAGTTTATTGAGCCTAAGTTTAGAGCCCTGTGTCTTGAATTGAGCCCTAAGTTTAGAATAGAGCCCTGTGTCTTGAATTGAGCCCTAAGTTTAGAATAGAGCCCTATGTCTTGAATTGAGCCCTAAGTTTAGAATAGAGCCCTATGTCTTGAATTGAGCCCTAAGTTTAGAATAGAGCCCTGTGTATTGAATTGAGCCCTAAGTTTAGAATAGAGCCCTGTGTCTTGAATTGAGCCCTAAGTTTAGAATAGAGCCCTATGTCTTGAATTGAGCCCTAAGTTTAGAATAGAGCCCTGTGTCTTGAATTGAGCCCTAAGTTTAGAATAGAGCCCTATGTCTTGAATTGAGCCTAAGTTTAGAATAGAGCCCTAAGTTTAGTCTTGAATTGAGCCCTAAGTTTAGAATAGAGCCCTGTGTCTTGAATTGAGCCCTAAGTTTAGTCCCTTGAATTGAGCCCTAAGTTTAGAATAGAGCCCTATGTCTTGAATTGAGCCCTAAGTTTAGAATAGAGCCTTGAATGTCTTGTCTTGAATTGAGCCCTAAGTTTAGAATAGAGCCCTGTGTCTTGAATTGAGCCCTAAGTTTAGAATAGAGCCCTGTGTCTTGAATTGAGCCCTAAGTTTAGAATAGAGCCCTGTGTATTGAATTGAGCCCTAAGTTTAGAATAGAGCCCTGTGTCTTGAATTGAGCCCTAAGTTTAGAATAGAGCCCTATGTCTTGAATTGAGCCCTTTAAGTTGTCTTGAATTGAGCCCTAAGTTTAGAATAGAGCCCTATGTCTTGAATTGAGCCCTAAGTTTAGAATAGAGCCCTATGTCTTGAATTGAGCCCTAAGTTTAGAATAGAGCCCTGTGTCTTGAATTGAGCCCTAAGTTTAGAATAGAGCCCTGTGTCTTGAATTGAGCCCTATGTCTTGAAGCCCTTTTAGAATAGAGCCCTGT
>NW_024606259.1:0-7482 GCF_018296145.1 Oncorhynchus tshawytscha | reverse complement strand
ATAGAGACAGTAGATCTAGCTGGTCTGTCATAATATAATAGAGACAGTAGATCTAGCTGGTCTGTCATAATATAATAGAGACAGTAGATCTAGCTGGTCTGTCATAATATAATAGAGACAGTAGATCTAGCTGGTCTGTCATAATATAAATAGAGACAGTAGATCTAGCTGGTCTGTCATAATATAATAGAGACAGTAGATCTAGCTGGTCTGTCATAATATAACAGAGACAGTAGATCTAGCTGGTCTGTCATAATATAATAGAGGCAGTAGATCTAGCTGGTCTGTCATAATATAATAGAGACAGTAGATCTAGCTGGTCTGTCATAATATAATAGAGACAGTAGATCTAGCTGGTCTGTCATAATATAATAGAGACAGTAGATCTAGCTGGTCTGTCATAATATAATAGAGACAGTAGATCTAGCTGGTCTGTCATAATATAATAGAGACAGTAGATCTAGCTGGTCTGTCATAATATAATAGAGACAGTAGATCTAGCTGGTCTGTCATAATATAATAGAGACAGTAGATCTAGCTGGTCTGTCATAATATAATAGAGACAGTAGATCTAGCTGGTCTGTCATAATATAATAGAGACAGTAGATCTAGCTGGTCTGTCATAATATAATAGAGACAGTAGATCTAGCTGGTCTGTCATAATATAATAGAGACAGTAGATCTAGCTGGTCTGTCATAATATAATAGAGACAGTAGATCTAGCTGGTCTGTCATAATATAATAGAGACAGTAGATCTAGCTGGTCTGTCATAATATAATAGAGACAGTAGATCTAGCTGGTCTGTCATAATATAATAGAGACAGTAGATCTAGCTGGTCTGTCATAATATAATAGAGACAGTAGATCTAGCTGGTCTGTCATAATATAATAGAGACAGTAGATCTAGCTGGTCTGTCATAATATAATAGAGACAGTAGATCTAGCTGGTCTGTCATAATATAATAGAGACAGTAGATCTAGCTGGTCTGTCATAATATAATAGAGACAGTAGATCTAGCTGGTCTGTCATAATATAATAGAGACAGTAGATCTAGCTGGTCTGTCATAATATAATAGAGACAGTAGATCTAGCTGGTCTGTCATAATATAATAGAGACAGTAGATCTAGCTGGTCTGTCATAATATAATAGAGACAGTAGATCTAGCTGGTCTGTCATAATATAATAGAGACAGTAGATCTAGCTGGTCTGTCATAATATAATAGAGACAGTAGATCTAGCTGGTCTGTCATAATATAATAGAGACAGTAGATCTAGCTGGTCTGTCATAATATAATAGAGACAGTAGATCTAGCTGGTCTGTCATATATAATAGAGACAGTAGATCTAGCTGGTCTGTCATAATATAATAGAGACAGTAGATCTAGCTGGTCTCTAATATAATAGAGACAGTATATCACAAGCTGGTCTGTCATAATAAAATAGAGAGACAGTTGATCTAGCTGCTCTGTCATATTATAATAGAGACAGTAGATCTAGCTGGTATAAACAGTAGAACTAGCTGGTCTGTCATAATATAACAGAGACAGTAGATCTAGCTGGTCTGTCATAATATAATAGAGGCAGTAGATCTAGCTGGTCTGTCATAATATAATAGAGACAGTAGATCTAGCTGGTCTGTCATATTATAATAGAGAAAGTAGATCTAGCTGGTCTGCCATAATATAATAGAGACAGTAGATCTAGCTGGTCTGTCATAATATAATAGAGACAGTAGATCTAGCTGGTCTGTCATAATATAAAGAGACAGTAGATCTAGCTGGTCTGTCATAATATAATAGAGACAGTAGATCTAGCTGGTCTGTCATAATATAATAGAGACAGTAGATCTAGCTGGTCTGTCATAATATAATAGAGACAGTAGATCTAGCTGGTCTGTCATAATATAATAGAGACAGTAGATCTAGCTGGTCTCTCATAATATAATAGAGACAGTAGATCTAGCTGGTCTGTCATAATATAATAGAGACAGTAGATCTAGCTGGTCTGTCATAATATAATAGAGACAGTAGATCTAGCTGGTCTGTCATAATATAATAGAGACAGTAGATCTAGCTGGTCTGTCATAATATAATAGAGACAGTAGATCTAGCTGGTCTCTCATAATACAATAGAGACAGTAGATCTAGCTGGTCTGTCATAATATAATAGAGACAGTATATCTAGCTGGTCTGTCATAATATAATAGAGACAGTAGATCTAGCTGGTCTGTCATACTATAAAAGAGACAGTAGATCTAGCTGGTCTGTCATGATATAATAGAGACAGTAGATCTAGCTGGTCTGTCATAATAAAATAGAGACAGTTGATCTAGCTGCTCTGTCATATTATAATAGAGACAGTAGATCTAGCTGGTCTGTCATAATATAATAGAGACATTCGATCTAGCTGGTCTGTCATAATATAATAGAGACAGTAGATCTATCTGGTCTGTCATAATATAATAGAGACATTAGATCTAGCTGGTCTGTCATAATATAATAGAGACAGTAGATCTAGCTGGTCTGTCATAATATAATAGAGACAGTAGATCTAGCTGGTCTGTCATAATATAATAGAGACAGTAGATCTAGCTGGTCTGTCATAATATAATAGAGACAGTAGATCTAGCTGGTCTGTCATAATATAATAGAGACAGTAGATCTAGCTGGTCTGTCATAATAAAATAGAGACAGTTGATCTAGCTGCTCTGTCATATTATAATAGAGACAGTAGATCTAGCTGGTCTGTCATAATATAATAGAGACATTAGATCTAGCTGGTCTGTCATAATATAATAGAGACAGTAGATCTAGCTGGTCTGTCATAATATAATAGAGACAGTATATCTAGCTGGTCTGTCATAATATAATAGAGACAGTAGATCTAGCTGGTCTGTCATAATATAATAGAGACAGTATATCTACCTGGTCTCTCATAATATAATAGACAGTAGATCTAGCTGGTCTGTCATAATATAATAGAGACAGTATATCTAGCTGGTCTGTCATACTATAAAAGAGACAGTAGATCTAGCTGCTCTGTCGTAATATAATAGAGACAGTAGAACTAGCTGGTCTGTCATAATATAACAGAGACAGTAGATCTAGCTGGTCTGTTATAATATAATAGAGGCAGTAGATCTAGCTGGTCTGTCATAATATAATAGCGACAGTAGATCTAGCTGGTCTGTCATAATATAATAGAGACAGTAGATCTAGCTGGTCTGTCATAATATAATAGAGACAGTAGATCTAGCTGGTCTGTCATAATATAATAGAGACAGTAGATCTAGCTGGTCTGTCATAATATAATAGAGACAGTAGATCTAGCTGGTCTGTCATAATATAATAGAGACAGTAGATCTAGCTGGTCTGTCATAATATAATAGAGACAGTAGATCTAGCTGGTCTGTCATAATATAATAGAGACAGTAGATCTAGCTGGTCTGTCATAATATAATAGAGACAGTAGATCTAGCTGGTCTGTCATAATATAATAGAGACAGTAGATCTAGCTGGTCTGTCATAATATAATAGAGACAGTAGATCTAGCTGGTCTGTCATAATATAATAGAGACAGTAGATCTAGCTGGTCTGTCATAATATAATAGAGACAGTAGATCTAGCTGGTCTGTCATAATATAATAGAGACAGTAGATCTAGCTGGTCTGTTATAATATAATAGAGGCAGTAGATCTAGCTGGTCTGTCGTAATATAATAGAGACATTAGATCTAGCTGGTCTGTCATAATATAATAGAGACAGTAGATCTAGCTGGTCTGTCATAATATAATAGAGACATTAGATCTAGCTGGTCTGTCATAATATAATAGAGACAGTAGAACTAGCTGGTCTGTCATAATATAACAGAGACAGTAGATCTAGCTGGTCTGTCATAATATAATAGAGACAGTAGATCTAGCTGGTCTGTCATAATATAAAAGAGACAGTATATCTAGCTGGTCTGTCATAATATAATAGAGACAGTAGATCTAGCTGGTCTGTCATAATATAATAGAGACAGTAGATCTAGCTGGTCTGTCATAATATAATAGAGACAGTAGATCTAGCTGGTCTGTCATAATATAATAGAGACAGTAGATCTAGCTGGTCTCTAATAATATAATAGAGACAGTAGATCTAGCTGGTCTGTCATAATATAATAGAGACAGTATATCTACCTGGTCTCTCATAATATAATAGACAGTAGATCTAGCTGGTCTGTCATAATATAATAGAGACAGTATATCTAGCTGGTCTGTCATACTATAAAAGAGACAGTAGATCTAGCTGCTCTGTCGTAATATAATAGAGACAGTAGAACTAGCTGGTCTGTCATAATATAATAGAGACAGTAGATCTAGCTGGTCTGTCATAATATAATAGAGACAGTAGATCTAGCTGGTCTGTCATAATATAATAGAGACAGTAGATCTAGCTGGTCTGTCATAATATAATAGAGACAGTAGATCTAGCTGGTCTGTCATAATATAATAGAGACAGTAGATCTAGCTGGTCTGTCATAATATAATAGAGACAGTAGATCTAGCTGGTCTGTCATAATATAATAGAGACAGTAGATCTAGCTGGTCTGTCATAATATAATAGAGACAGTAGATCTAGCTGGTCTGTCATAATATAATAGAGACAGTAGATCTAGCTGGTCTGTCATAATATAATAGAGACAGTAGATCTAGCTGGTCTGTCATAATATAATAGAGACAGTAGATCTAGCTGGTCTGTCATAATATAATAGAGACAGTAGATCTAGCTGGTCTGTCATAATATAATAGAGACAGTAGATCTAGCTGGTCTGTCATAATATAATAATATAATAGAGACAGTAGATCTAGCTGGTCTGTCATAATATAACAGAGACAGTAGATCTAGCTGGTCTGTCATAATATAATAGAGACAGTAGATCTAGCTGGTCTGTCATAATATAATAGAGACAGTAGATCTAGCTGGTCTGTCATAATATAATAGAGACAGTAGATCTAGCTGGTCTGTCATAATATAATAGAGACAGTAGATCTAGCTGGTCTGTCATAATATAATAGAGACAGTAGATCTAGCTGGTCTGTCATAATATAATAGAGACAGTAGATCTAGCTGGTCTGTCATAATATAATAGAGACAGTAGATCTACCTGGTCTCTCATAATATAATAGAGACAGTAGAGATCTAGCTGGTCTGTCATAATATAATAGAGACAGTATATCTAGCTGGTCTGTCATATATAAAGAGACAGTAGATCTAGCTGGTCTGTCGTAATATAATAGAGACAGTAGATCTAGCTGGTCTGTCATAATATAATAGAGACAGTAGATCTAGCTGGTCTGTCATAATATAATAGAGACAGTATATCGAGCTGGTCTGTCATAGTATAAAAGAGACTGTAGATCTAGCTGGTCTGTCATATTATAAAAGAGACAGTAGATCTAGCTGGTCTGTCATAATATAATAGAGACAGTAGATCTAGCTGGTCTGTCATAATATAATAGAGACAGTAGATCTAGCTGGTCTGTCATAATATAATAGAGACAGTAGATCTAGCTGGTCTGTCATATTATAATAGAGACAGTAGATCTAGCTGGTCTGTCATAATATAATAGAGACAGTAGATCTAGCTGGTCTGTCATAATATAATAGAGACAGTATATCTAGCTGGTCTCTCATAATATAATAGAGACAGTAGATCTAGCTGGTCTGTCATAATATAATAGAGACAGTAGATCTAGCTGGTCTGTCATACTATAATAGAGACAGTAGATCTAGCTGCTCTGTCGTAATATAATAGAGACAGTAGATCTAGCTGGTCTGTCATAATATAATAGAGACAGTAGATCTAGCTGGTCTGTCATAATATAATAGAGACAGTAGATCTAGCTGGTCTGTCATAATATAATAGAGACAGTAGATCTAGCTGGTCTGTCATAATATAATAGAGACAGTAGATCTAGCTGGTCTGTCATAATATAATAGAGACAGTAGATCTAGCTGGTCTGTCATAATATAATAGAGACAGTAGATCTAGCTGGTCTGTCATAATATAATAGAGACAGTAGATCTAGCTGGTCTGTCATAATATAATAGAGACAGTATATCTAGCTGGTCTGTCATAATATAATAGAGACAGTAGATCTAGCTGGTCTGTCATAATATAATAGAGACATTAGATCTAGCTGGTCTGTCATAATATAATAGAGACAGTAGATCTAGCTGGTCTGTCATAATATAATAGAGACAGTAGATCTAGCTGGTCTGTCATAATATAATAGAGACAGTAGATCTAGCTGGTCTGTCATAATATAATAGAGACAGTAGATCTAGCTGGTCTGTCATAATATAATAGAGACAGTAGATCTAGCTGGTCTGTCATAATATAATAGAGACAGTAGATCTAGCTGGTCTGTCATAATATAATAGAGACAGTAGATCTAGCTGGTCTGTCATAATATAATAGAGACAGTAGATCTAGCTGGTCTGTCATAATATAATAGAGACAGTAGATCTAGCTGGTCTGTCATAATATAATAGAGACAGTAGATCTAGCTGGTCTGTCATAATATAATAGAGACAGTAGATCTAGCTGGTCTGTCATAATATAATAGAGACAGTAGATCTAGCTGGTCTGTCATAATATAATAGAGACAGTAGATCTAGCTGGTCTGTCATAATATAATAGAGACAGTAGATCTAGCTGGTCTGTCATAATATAATAGAGACAGTAGATCTAGCTGGTCTGTCATAATATAATAGAGACAGTAGATCTAGCTGGTCTGTCATAATATAATAGAGACAGTAGATCTAGCTGGTCTGTCATAATATAATAGAGACAGTAGATCTAGCTGGTCTGTCATAATATAATAGAGACAGTAGATCTAGCTGGTCTGTCATAATATAATAGAGACAGTAGATCTAGCTGGTCTGTCATAATATAATAGAGACAGTAGATCTAGCTGGTCTGTCATATTATAATAGAGACTGATCTAGCTCTATCATAATATAATAGAGACAGTAGATCTAGCTGGTCTGTCATAATATAATAGAGACAGTAGATCTAGCTGGTCTGTCATAATATAATAGAGGCAGTAGATCTAGCTGGTTTGTCATAATATAAAAGAGACAGTATATCTAGCTGGTCTGTCATAATATAATAGAGACAGTATATCTAGCTGGTCTGTCATATTATAATAGAGACAGTAGATCTAGCTGGTCTCTAATAATATAATAGAGACAGTAGATCTAGCTGGTCTCTAATAATATAATAGAGACAGTAGATCTAGCTGGTCTGTCATAATATAATAGAGACAGTATATCTACCTGGTCTCTCATAATATAATAGACAGTAGATCTAGCTGGTCTGTCATAATATAATAGAGACAGTATATCTAGCTGGTCTGTCATACTATAAAAGAGACAGTAGATCTAGCTGCTCTGTCGTAATATAATAGAGACAGTAGAACTAGCTGGTCTG
>NW_024606258.1:0-7470 GCF_018296145.1 Oncorhynchus tshawytscha | reverse complement strand
GTCATGTCCAACACACTGACACTGAGCTGGGTTCAATGCCACCTTTTCTCCTCTAGTACAGTTGGTAGTAGACCCACCACAGGCCAGGTCAGAATGGGATGGAAAACATTCAACACGTGATGGGGAGAAACCTAGCCTGGTCCCAGATCTGTCTGTGCTGTCATGCCAACTCCTATGGTCATGTCTGTCTGTGCTGTCTTGCCAACTCTTATGTGTATGTGTGGTGTGTGTGTGTGTGTGTGTGTGTGTGTGTGTGTGTGTGTGTGTGTGTGTGTGTGTGCGTGCGTGCGTGCGTGCGTGCGTGTGTGTGTGTGTGTGTGTGCGTGCGTGTTTGTCCGCATGTGTGTGTCCGCCATTAGACATGTGCAGTGTGTCCGCCATTAGACATGTGCAGTTGTTGTCTCATGGTCAGCCATGTAAATGGTCAGAGATGAATTGGTGGTTAGGGGCTGTAAATCAGGCTAGGTCCAAGTCAAGCTGGCCCTGTTTAACCACAAGATGTCCCACTGTGGCCAAATTGGACAAAGATGTTTTACTTCCTTTCCCCCCCTAAAGTCTGGTGGACTCATGCAACTCTTCCAAATATGTTTCCAGCTGTTGCTATGTGTGTGTGTGTGTATGCCTTTAAAACATGTCTGTGGATCTGGTTGATTCATGACTCCTTTCCTCTCCTTTTCCCTTCTTTCCTCTCCTCTTTCCTCTCTTCTTTCCTCTCCTCTTTCCTCTCTTCTTTCCTCTCTTCTTTCCTCTCCTCTTTCCTCTCTTCTTTCCTCTCCTCTTTCCTCTCCTCTTTCCTCTCCTCTTTCCTCTCCTCTTTCCTCTCTTCTTTCCTCTCTTCTTTTCCTCTCCTCTTTCCTCTCTTCTTTCCTCTCCTCTTTCCTCTATAAATCCTCTCCTCTTTCCTCTCCTCTTTCCTCTCTTCTTTCCAAATTTTCCCTCTCCTCTATCTCTCCTCTTTCCTCTCTTCTTTCCTCTCCTCTTTCCTCTCTAAATTTCCTCTCTTCTTTCCTCTCCTCTTTCTCTTTTTAAATAATCTTATTTCCCTCTCTTTCTTATCAATTTCCTGGCTAATCTTTCCTCTCTTCTTTCCTCTCCTCTTTCCTCTCCTCTTTCCTCTCTTCTTTCCTCTCCTCTTTCCTCTCTATTTTCCTCACCTCTTTCCTCTCTTCTTTCCTCTCCTCTTTCCTCTCTTCTTTCCTCTCCTCTTTCCTCTCATCTTTCCTCTCCTCTTTCCTCTCTCTTTTCTCTCATCTTTCCTCTCCTCTTTCCTCTCCTCTTTCCTCTCCTCTTTCCTCTCCTCTTTCCTCTCTTCTTTCCTCTCCTCTTTCCTCTCTTCTTTCCTCTCCTCTTTCCTCTCTATTTTCCTCACCTCTTTCCTCTCTTCTTTCCTCTCCTCTTTCCTCTCTTCTTTCCTCTCCTCTTTCCTCTCTTCTTTCCTCTCCTCTTTCCTCTCTTCTTTCCTCTCCTCTTTCCTCACCTCTTTCCTCTCCTCTTTCCTCTCTATTTTCCTCACCTCTTTCCTCTCTATTTTCCTCACCTCTTTCCTCTCCTCTTTCCTCTCTATTTTCCTCACCTCTTTCCTCTCCTCTTTCCTCTCTATTTTCCTCACCTCTTTCCTCTCTTCTTTCCTCTCCTCTTTCCTCTCTTCTTTCCTCTCCTCTTTCCTCTCATCTTTCCTCTCCTCTTTCCTCTCCTCTTTCCTCTTTCTTTCTCTCCTCTTTCCTCTCCTCTTTCCTCTCTTCTTTCCTCTCCTCTTTCCTCTCTATTTTCCTCACCTCTTTCCTCTCTTTCTTTCTCTACTCTTTCCTCTCTTCTTTCCTCTCCTCTTTCTCTCATCTTTCCTCTCCTCTTTCCTCTCTTCTTTCCTCTCCTCTTTCCTCTCTTCTTTCCTCTCCTCTTTCCTCACCTCTTTCCTCTCCTCTTTCCTCTCTATTTTCCTCACCTCTTTCCTCTCTATTTTCCTCTCCTCTTTCCTCACCTCTTTCCTCTCCTCTTTCCTCTCTATTTTCCTCACCTCTTTCCTCTCCTCTTTCCTCTCTATTTTCCTCACCTCTTTCCTCTCCTCTTTCCTCTTTTTTTTGATTGAATATAGGGGGGAAGAAACACAAGATATTTCAAATGCTTATCGTTAACTCCCCATCATTACCCTTCTGTTTTCCTCCCCTGTCATTACCCTTCTGTTTTCCTCCCCATCATTACCCTTCTGTTTTCCTCCCCTGTCATTACCCTTCTGTTTTCTTCCCCTGTCATTGCCCATTCTGTTTTCTTCCCCTGTCATTACCCTTCTGTTTTCCTCCCCATCATTACCCTTCTGTTTTCCTCCCCATCATTGCCCTTCTGTTTTCCTCCCCACTATTGCCCTTCTGTTTTCCTCCCCATCATTAATCTTTTATTTTCCTCACCCATCATTATTACCCTTCTGTTTTCCTCCCCATCATTACTCTTTTATTTTCCTCACCCATCATTATTACCCTTCTGTTATCCTCCCCATCATTAATCTTTTATTTTCCTCACCCATCATTATTACCCTTCTGTTATCCTCCCCCATCATTAATCTTTTATTTTCCTCACCCATCATTATTACCCTTCTGTTATCCTCCCCATCGTTACTCTTATGTTTTCCTCCCCATCATTGCCCTTCTGTTTTCATCCCCCATCATTGCCCTTCTGTTATCATCCCCATCGTTACTCTTTTATTTTCCATCACCCATCATTGTTACCCTTCTGTTATCCTCCCCATCGTTGCCCGATCTGTTTAAATCATCCCCGTCGTTGATCTTTTTTTTCCTCCCATCGTTGTTATATTCTGTTGTCATCCCCCGTCGTTTATCTTTTATTTTCATCACCCATCGTTGCTGTTCTGTTTTCCATCCATCATTGCCTTCTGTTTTCTCCCCCCATCGTTGCCATTCTGATCCTCCCTCCAATCGTTGAAACAAATTTTAGTGTTTTCCTCACCTTTCGTTGTGCCCGTATGTTTTCATCCCCCGTCGTTGCCCTTTTTTTGACCATCACGCATCGTTGTTGCCATTTCTGTTTTCATCCCCCATCGTTGCCCTTCTGTTAATCATCCCCATCGTTGCCCTTCTGTTTCATCCCCATCGTTTTGCCCTTCTGTTTTCCTCCCCGTCGTTTGCCGATCTGTTGTCATCCCCCATCGTTGCTATTTATTTTCCTCACCCATCGTTGTTGCCCATTCTGTTTGTCATCCCCCAAATCGTTGCCTTTTTGTTTTCCTCACCGTCGTTGTTATCTTTCTGTTTTCATCCCCGTCGTTTGCCCATTCTGTTGTCATCCCCATCGTTACCCTTCTGTTTTCATCCCCATCGTTAATCTTTTGTTTTCCCTCATAATCGTCGTTGTTATCATTCTGTTGTCATCCCCATCGTTTTTATCTTTGTTTTCATCTAATCGTTGCCCATTCTGTTTTCCATCCCCATCGTTGCCCGTATGTTGTCATCTCCCGTCGTTGCTCTTTTCATTTTCCATCACCCATCGTTGTTGCCCATTCTGTTGTCATCCCCCGTCGTTGCTCTTCTGTTTTCATCCACCATCGTTGATCTTTTGTTTTCCTCACCCATCGTTATTGCCGGCTTCTGTTATCATCCCGTCGTTGCCCATTATGTGTTATCATCGTCGTTGCTCTTTTGTTTTCATCACCCGTCGTTGTTAGCATTCTGTTGTCATCCCCGTCGTTGCCCTTCTGTTCCATCACCGTCGTTGCTCTTTTGTTTCATCACCCCGTCATTGTTGCCCTTTGTCATCCCCCATCGTTGCCCGTTTCTGTTATCATCTTTACGTCGTTTATCTTTTATTTTCTATCACCCAAATCGTTGTTAATCTTCTGTTTCCTCCCCCCATCATTGCCCATTCTGTTTTCCATCCCCATCGTTGCCCTTCTGTTATCCTCCCCATCATTGCCGATCTGTTATCCTCCCCCATCATGACTATTTTATTTTCCATCACCCATCGTTATTGCCCTATGTTTTATCCCCCATCGTTGCCCTTCTGTTATCATCTCCCATCGTTGCCCTTCTGTTTTCCTCCCCCATCTTTGCCCTTCTGTTATCCTCCCCCATCATTTATGATCTGTTTATCCTCCCCATCATTGCTATTTTGTTTTTTCCTCACCCATCATTGTGCCCTTCTGTTTTCCTCCCCATCGTTGCCCTTCTGTTATCCTCCCCATCATTACCCATTCTTTTATCCCCCATCATTGCCCTTCTGTTTTCCTCCCATCGTTGCCCTTCTGTTATCCTCCATCATTGCTATTTTGTTTTCCTCACCCATCATTACCCTTCTGTTTTCCTCCCCATCATTACCCTTCTGTTATCCTCCTCATCATTACTATTTTATTTTCCTCCCCAAACATTAGCCTTCTGTTTTCTCACCCATCATTACCCAGCCAGTCCACTCTCAATGAAACAAATGTTAGTGTCTGTATCTCCTTTTGTTTGTCAACCGCAGCACACGCACGCACACAAACACACACAGGTTGACCTCACGCCACCACAATGACACAGTGATTTCTGTTAACATGATGTAATATTGTCAGATATCTCCACATCTGCAGTATTTCTATGACCCACTAAAATGAAGACTGAAAAAAAGTGATAGAATCAGACACTCCTCTTTCTCTCCTCTATAATAATGGCAAATAACGACATAATAATGACGAATGTCATCAGCAAATATGTTCGACAATGTCATCAATAAATATTAATGAAGCAAATAATAAATAATATGTGTTGACGATAATAAATAATAAAATAATAAATAATAATGTGTTTTGATGGCAAATAATAAATGTAAATGTCGTCAGCAAATGTCATCGAGCAAATATGTTTTGACAGAAATAAATGGCAAATAATAAATAATAAATAATAAATCGTAAATATGTTATGATAATGTAAATGTGAATGTCTGATTTGCATCGCATGGTAATGTGTTGATATGTCATCGGCATCATTTGCCATTCTGTTTCCTCCCCATCGTTGATCTTTTATTTTCCTCACCCATCATTGTGCCTTCTGTTATCCTCCCCCATCGTTACTCTTATATTTTCCTTCCCCATCGTTTGCCCTTCTGTTTTCATCCCCATCGTTTGCCGGCTGTTGTCATCTCCCCGTCATTGCTCTTTTGTTTTCCTCACTTAATCATTGTGCCGTATGTTTATCCTCCCATCGGTGCCTTCTGGAGACATCCCCATCGTTAATCTTTTATTTTTCCTCGCCATCGTTTATTGCCCTTCTGTTGTTATCCTCTCCTCTTTCTTATGTTTTCCCTCTCTCTCTCCTCTTTCCTCTCTCTCTCTCCCACAAATCATTGCCGGCCTATCTCTCATCTCCTCTTTCCTCTCTTGTTTTCCATCTCCGTCTTTTCCCCCTCTCTGTCCTCTTTTGCCCATTATATGTCATCCGTCGTTTCTTTTGGATCATCCGTCGTCTCTCTCTTCCTATTCCCCCTCTTATCTCCTGTTTTTCTCTCTCTCTCATCTTTCCTCTCTCTCCTCTTTCCTCTCTCTCTCCTCTTTCCCTCTAATAAATAGGCAAAATATCAGCCAATATGTTTATTATGTCATGGCAATATCTGATAATAAATGTATCAGTGAAGAAATAAATAATGTAAATATGTTGACTATGTAAATATTGTATGGAGTGTAATGTAAATGTTAAATATGTTTGAGTAAAAAATATCAATAATAAATAATATTGATAAATAATATGAAAAAGCAAAAAAATAGCGTATAATAAATGTAAATATTTAAAAATATGTTTTCATCGCATCAGCATGTCTGTTAATATGTTTCACCTCTTTCCTCCTCCTCTTTCCTCTCTATTTTCCTCACCTCTTTCCTCTCTCTTTTCCTCACCTCTTTCCTCTCCTCTTTCCTCTCTCTTTCCTCCTCTTTCCTCTCCTCTTTCCTCTTTTTTTTAATTGAATATAGGGGAAGAAACACAAGATATTTCAAATGCTTATCGTTAACTCCCCATCATTACCCTTCTGTTTTTTCCTCCTGTCGTTGCCCTTCTGTTTTCCTCCAATCGTTGCCTTTATGTTTTCCATCCCCAATCGTTGCCGGCATTCTCGATTAAATCATCTGTCGTTTGCCCGTTCTGTTGTCATCTCACCGTCGTTATCCGTCTGTTTTCATCGCCGTCGTTTTGCCATTTCTGGGGTGTCATCTGTCGTTGCCGTATGCCATCCCCATCGTTGTTAGCCCCTCTGTTTTCCTCCTGTCATTTGCCGGCTTCTGTTTTCATCCTACATTATTACCCTTCTGTTTCCTCCCCATCATTGCTATTTTGTTTTCTTCCCCTCGTCATTACCCTTCTGTTTTTCTTCCCTGTCATTTACCCTTCTGTTTCCTCCCCATCATTAATCTTTTATTTTCCTCCCCATCATTACCCATTCTGTTATCTATCCCCATCATTTACCCTTCTGTTTTCCTCCCCCATCGTTTACCCTTCTGTTTTCCTCCCCCATCGTTGCCCATTCTGTTATCCTCCCCCATCATTACTCTTTTGTTTTCCTCACCCATCATTATTACCCTTCTGTTTATCCTCCCCATCATTACCCTTCTGTTTTCCTCCCCATCATTAATCTTTTATTTTCCTCACCCATCATTATTACCCTTCTGTTATCCTCCCCCCATCATTACTCTTATATTTTCCTCCCCCATCATTACCCTTCTGTTTTCCTCCCCCATCATTGCCCTTCTGTTATCCTCCCCCATCATTACTCTTTTATTTTCCTCACCCATCATTATTACATTCTGTTATCCTCCCCATCATTACCCTTCTGTTATCCTCCCCCATCATTACTCTTTTATTTTTCCTCACCCATCATTATTACTCTTCTGTTATCCTCCCCCATCATTACTCTTTTATTTTCCTCACCCATCATTATTACGCTTCTGTTTTCCTCCCCATCATTACCCTTCTGTTTTCTTCCCCCTGTCATTACCCTTCTGTTTTCCTCCCCTGTCATTACCCTTCTGTTTTCCTCCTACATTATTACGCTTCTGTTTTCCTCCCCATCATTACCCTTCTGTTTTCCTCCCCCACTATTACCCTTCTGTTTTCCTCCCCATCATTAATCTTTTATTTTCCTCACCCATCATTATTACCCTTCTGTTATCCTCCCCCATCATTACTCTTTTATTTTCCTCACCCATCATTATTACCCTTCTGTTTTCCTCCCCCATCATTACTCTTTTATTTTCCTCACCCATCATTATTACCCTTCTGTTTTCCTTCCCCATCATTACCCTTCTGTTTTCCTCCCCATCATTAATCTTTTATTTTCCTCACCCATCATTATTACCCTTCTGTTATCCTCCCCATCATTACTCTTATATTTTCTCCTCCCCCATCATTACCCTTCTGTTTTCCTCCCCCATCATTACCCTTCTGTTATCCTCCCCCATCATTACTCTTTTATTTTCCTCACCCATCATTATTACCCTTC
>NW_024606257.1:0-7456 GCF_018296145.1 Oncorhynchus tshawytscha | reverse complement strand
TGCAACAGCAGTAATAAATTTCCTCAAGCGAAACCGCTTCTTCTCACTCAGCTGGTCTAACCCCACCGTCTTCTGTAACATCACAGCTGACCTCACAAACTTATCAACATCAAAATAATCTGCCAATTTGACAGATTTCCCAAAAGTCTGATCCAGAAACTCATTTACCTCCTCTAGATCATAAACTGAGTCCGCACCAGCAGCTGTCATATCTAAAGAGATATCCATATCCTTCTCTTGATCCTCCTCAGCTGAGAACACAGACAACTGACTCCCCTCTACCACATCCCTTTCAACACTCTCCACTTGCACCTCATCACTCGTACCAGGCATCTCCTCCACTATCTGGGAGACTAGCCCCACCTGAACATCACTACTCATAGTGGGCATCTTCTCCACTAACTGAGAGCCTAGCTCCACATGAACCCCAGCACTCGTAGTGGGCATCTCCTCCACTACCTGGGAGCTTAGCTCCACATGAAAACCCTCCTGTACCTCTCGGGCATTATTCTCCATCTCCTCCACTACCTGGGAGCTTAGCTCCACATGCAAACCCTCCTGTACCTCATTACTCGTAGTGGGCAACTCCTCCACTACCTGGGAGCCTAGCTCTACATGAACCCCAGCACTCGTAGTGGGCATCTCCTCCACTCCCTGGGAGCCTAGCTCCACATGAACCCCCTCCTTTACCCCAGCACTCATACTGGGCACCTGCTCACCAGTCTGAGGAACTGGCTCTTCAGATACATCCTTACCTTCTACAACAATACTTTTCTGTAGCATAACATTTCCTTCTAATACAAGTTGCAACCCCGTGCCCTCAACACGGATAACTTGTTCCTCAGCAACAGGTGCTTGTGGCTGCTCTACCGCTGTCAGCTCACCTCTCCCTACATCAGTGGGCCCAGGCGTTACGATGACCACCTGTGCCCCTCCCTCTGCCTTCTCCCTTTTCGGGCAAGCATGTCGCTTATGACCAACATCCCCACACTCAAAACACTGTTGACTACCCGTACTAGCATAAGCCATATACAATCTATTGTCATACTTGATTTTAAACGATAACTCTAAAGTCTGCTCCGGTGAGTCCAAAAACATAAACACCTGTCGCCGAAATGACATTACCTGTTTCAACGCCGGGTGTTTGCAACCCAACGGGACAACCTTAATTGAACTGGCGAACTTCCCAAAGCGCAATAACTCGCGCTCCAATAGCTCATTAGGAATAAACGGTGGTACATTTGAAATCGTTACCCTTGTTGACGGAGAAAAAAGCGGCGTAACTTGAATAAACATTCCTTTAAGAAGTACACCATGCTCAACCATCCGATCAACTAGACACTCTTCTTTAAGAAATACCACCACAGCTTTATTCATCCGGGATGCATACGCATTTGAGAGACATTAACCTGCTGTAGTAGAGAGAGAGACATTAACCTGCTGTAGTAGAGAGAGAGAGCTGTAGTAGAGAGAGACATTAACCTGCTGTAGTAGAGAGAGAACCTGCTGTAGTAGAGAGAGAGACATTAACCTGCTGTAGTAGAGAGAGAGAGACATTAACCTGCTGTAGTAGAGAGAGAGAGACATTAACCTGCTGTAGTAGAGAGAGAGACATTAACCTGCTGTTGTAGAGAGAGAGACATTAACCTGCTGTAGTAGAGAGAGAGACATTAACCTGCTGTAGTAGAGAGAGAGACATTAACCTGCTGTAGTAGAGAGAGAGACATTAACCTGCTGTAGTAGAGAGAGAGACATTAACCTGCTGTAGTAGAGAGAGAGAGACATTAACCTGCTGTAGTAGAGAGAGAGACATTAACCTGCTGTAGTAGAGAGAGAGACATTAACCTGCTGTAGAGAGAGAGAGAGAGAGACATTAACCTGCTGTAGTAGAGAGAGAGAGAGACATTAACCTGCTGTAGAGTAGACATTAACCTGCTGTAGAGAGAGAGACATTAACCTGCTGTAGTAGAGAGAGAGAGACATTAACCTGCTGTAGTAGAGAGACATTAACCTGCTGTAGTAGAGAGAGAGACATTAACCTGCTGTAGTAGAGAGAGAGAGACATTAACCTGCTGTTGTAGAGAGAGAGAGAGACATTAACCTGCTGTAGTAGAGAGAGAGAGAGACATTAACCTGCTGTAGTAGAGAGAGAGACATTAACCTGCTGTAGTAGAGAGAGAGACATTAACCTGCTGTAGTAGAGAGAGAGACATTAACCTGCTGTAGAGAGAGAGAGACATTAACCTGCTGTAGTAGAGAGAGAGACATTAACCTGCTGTAGAGAGAGAGACATTAACCTGCTGTAGTAGAGAGAGAGAGACATTAACCTGCTGTAGTAGAGAGAGAGACATTAACCTGCTGTAGTAGAGAGAGAGACATTAACCTGCTGTAACCTGCTGTAGTAGAGAGAGACATTAACCTGCTGTAGTAGAGAGAGAACCTGCTGTAGTAGAGAGAGAGACATTAACCTGCTGTAGTAGAGAGAGAGAGACATTAACCTGCTGTAGTAGAGAGAGAGACATTAACCTGCTGTAGTAGAGAGAGAGAGACATTAACCTGCTGTAGTAGAGAGAGAGACATTAACCTGCTGTAGTAGAGAGAGAGACATTAACCTGCTGTAGTAGAGAGAGACATTAACCTGCTGTAGTAGAGAGAGAGAGAGACATTAACCTGCTGTAGTAGAGAGAGAGAGACATTAACCTGCTGTAGTAGAGAGAGAGAGAGACATTAACCTGCTGTAGTAGAGAGAGAGACATTATTAACCTGCTGTAGTAGAGAGAGAGAGAGACATTAACCTGCTGTAGTAGAGAGAGAGTAGAGAGAGAGACATTAACCTGCTGTAGTAGAGAGAGACATTAACCTGCTGTAGTAGAGAGAGACATGACCTGCTGCTGTAGTAGAGAGAGACATTAACCTGCTGTAGTAGAGAGAGAGACATTAACCTGCTGTAGAGACATTAACCTAGAGAGAGAGACATTAACCTGCTGTAGTAGAGAGAGAGAGACATTAACCTGCTGTAGTAGAGAGAGAGACATTAACCTGCTGTAGTAGAGAGAGACATTAACCTGCTGTAGTAGAGAGAGAGAGACATTAACCTGCTGTAGTAGAGAGAGAGACATTAACCTGCTGTAGTAGAGAGAGAGATTAACCTGCTGTAGTAGAGAGAGAGACATTAACCTGCTGTAGTAGAGAGACATTAACCTGCTGTAGAGAGAGAGACATTAACCTGCTGTAGTAGAGAGAGAGACATTAACCTGCTGTAGTAGAGAGAGAGAGACATTAACCTGCTGTAGTAGAGAGAGAGACATTAACCTGCTGTAGTAGAGAGAGAGACATTAACCTGCTGTAGTAGAGAGAGAGAGACATTAACCTGCTGTAGTAGAGAGAGAGACATTAACCTGCTGTAGTAGAGAGAGAGAGACATTAACCTGCTGTAGTAGAGAGACCTGCTGTTGTAGAGAGAGAGAGAGACATTAACCTGCTGTAGTAGAGAGAGAGAGATTAACCTGCTGTAGTAGAGAGAGAGACATTAACCTGCTGTAGTAGAGAGAGAGAGAGTAGAGAGAGAGACATTAACCTGCTGTAGTAGAGAGAGAGACATTAACCTGCTGTAGTAGAGAGAGAGACATTAACCTGCTGTTAACCTGCTGTAGAGAGAGAGAGACATTAACCTGCTGTAGTAGAGAGAGAGACATTAACCTGCTGTAGAGAGAGAGAGAGAGAGAGACATTAACCTGCTGTAGAGAGAGAGAGAGAGACATTAACCTGCTGTAGTAGAGAGAGAGAGAGAGAGACATTAACCTGCTGTAGTAGAGAGAGAGAACATTAACCCTGCTGTAGTAGAGAGAGAGACATTAACCTGCTGTTGTAGAGAGAGAGACATTAACCTGCTGTAACCTGCCTGCTGTAGAGAGAGAGAGACATTAACCTGCTGTAGAGAGAGACATTAACTGTAGTAGAGAGAGAGACATTAACCTGCTGTAGTAGAGAGAGAGACATTAACCTGCTGTAGTAGAGAGAGAGACATTAACCTGCTGTAGTAGAGAGAGAGACATTTAACCTGCTGTAGAGAGAGAGAGAGAGATTAACCTGCTGTAGTAGAGAGAGAGACATTAACCTGCTGTAGTAGAGAGAGAGACATTAACCTGCTGTTGTACAGAGAGAGAGACATTAACCTGCTGTAGTAGAGAGAGAGAGACATTAACCTGCTGTAGTAGAGAGAGACATTAACCTGCTGTAGAGAGAGAGACATTAACCTGCTGTTGTAGAGAGAGAGAGACATTAACCTGCTGTAGTAGAGAGAGAGACATTAACCTGCTGTAGTAGAGAGAGAGAGACATTAACCTGCTGTAGTAGAGAGAGAGACATTAACCTGCTGTAGTAGAGAGAGAGAGACATTAACCTGCTGTAGTAGAGAGAGAGACATTAACCTGCTGTAGTAGAGAGAGAGACATTAACCTGCTGTAGTAGAGAGAGAGAGAGACATTAACCTGCTGTAGTAGAGAGAGAGACATTAACCTGCTGTAGAGAGAGAGAGAGACCTGCTGTAGTAGAGAGAGACATTAACCTGCTGTAGAGAGAGAGAGACATTAACCTGCTAGTAGAGAGAGAGACATTAACCTGCTGTAGTAGAGAGAGACATTAACCTGCTGTAGTAGAGAGAGAGACATTAACCTGCTGTAGAGAGAGACATTAACCTGCTGTAGAGAGAGAGAGACATTAACCTGCTGTAGAGAGAGAGAGAGAGAGACATTAACCTGCTGTAGTAGTTAACCTGCTGTAGAGAGAGAGAGACATTAACCTGCTGTAGAGAGAGAGAGTACATTAACCTGTGTAGTAGAGAGAGACATTAACCTGCTGTTAGAGAGAGAGGACATTAACCTGCTGTAGTAGAGAGAGAGACATTAACCTGCTGTAGTAGAGAGAGAGAGACATTAACCTGCTGTAGTAGAGAGAGAGACATTAACCTGCTGTAGTAGAGAGAGAGACATTAACCTGCTGTAGTAGAGAGAGAGAGACATTAACCTGCTGTAGTAGAGAGACATTAACCTGCTGTAGTAGAGAGAGAGACATTAACCTGCTGTAGTAGAGAGAGACAGAGAGACATTAACCTGCTGTAGAAGAGAGACATTAACCTGCTGTAGTAGAGAGAGACATTAACCTGCTGTAGTAGAGAGAGAGACATTAACCTGCTGTAGTAGAGAGAGAGACATTAACCTGCTGTAGAGAGAGAGACATTAACCTGCTGTAGTAGAGAGAGACATTAACCTGCTGTAGTAGAGAGAGACATTAACCTGCTGTAGTAGAGAGAGAGACATTAACCTGCTGTTGTAGAGAGAGACATTAACCTGCTGTAGTAGAGAGAGAGACATTAACCTGCTGTAGTAGAGAGAGAGACATTAACCTGCTGTAGTAGAGAGAGAGACATTAACCTGCTGTAGTAGAGAGAGAGACATTAACCTGCTGTAGTAGAGAGAGACATTAACCTGCTGTAGTAGAGAGAGAGACATTAACCTGCTGTAGTAGAGAGAGAGACATTAACCTGCTGTAGTAGAGAGAGAGAGATTAACCTGCTGTAGTAGAGAGAGACATTAACCTGCTGTAGTAGAGAGAGAGACATTAACCTGCTGTAGTAGAGAGAGAGACATTAACCTGCTGTAGTAGAGAGAGAGACATTAACCTGCTGTAGTAGAGAGAGAGAGACATTAACCTGCTGTAGTAGAGAGAGAGAGAGACATTAACCTGCTGTAGTAGAGAGAGACATTAACCTGCTGTGTAGAGAGAGAGACATTAACCTGCTGTAGTAGAGAGAGAGACATTAACCTGCTGTAGTAGAGAGAGAGACATTAACCTGCTGTAGTAGAGAGAGAGAGAGACATTAACCTGCTGTTGTGAGACGTTAACCTGCTGTAGTAGAGAGAGAGAGAGACATTAACCTGCTGTAGTAGAGAGAGAGACATTAACCTGCTGTAGTAGAGAGAGAGACATTAACCTGCTGTAGTAGAGAGAGACATTAACCTGCTGTAGTAGAGAGAGAGACATTAACCTGCTGTAGTAGAGAGAGAGACATTAACCTGCTGTAGTAGAGAGAGAGACATTAACCTGCTGTAGTAGAGAGAGAGAGACATTGACCTGCTGTAGTAGAGAGAGAGAGAGAGACATTAACCTGATGTTGTGGAGAGAGAGCCATTAACCTGCTGTAGTAGAGAGAGAGACATTAACCTGCTGTAGTAGAGAGAGAGAGACATTAACCTGCTGTAGTAGAGAGAGAGACATTAACCTGCTGTAGTAGAGAGAGAGAGACATTAACCTGCTGTAGTAGAGAGAGAGACATTAACCTGCTGTAGTAGAGAGAGAGACATTAACCTGCTGTAGTAGAGAGAGAGACATTAACCTGCTGTAGTAGAGAGAGAGACATTAACCTGCTGTAGTAGAGAGAGAGACATTAACCTGCTGTAGTAGAGTAGAGAGAGACAAGAACCTGCTGGGCATGACACATATTATCATAGTATTGTAGTACCATAGTACTGTAGAGTTGTAGTAACATAGTACTGTAGTAGCATAGTACTGTTATAGTGTAGTAACATAGTACTGTAGTATTGTAGTAACATAGCACTGTAGTAATGTAGCAGCATAGTATCAGTATTGTAGTACCATAGTACTCTAGTATTGTAGCACCATAGTACAGTGTTATTGTAGTACCATAGTACTCTAGTATTATAGTGCCATATTAATGTAGTATTGTAGTAACGTATTCCCATTTTACTGTAGTATTGTTGCACCATAGTACTGTAGTATTATAGTAACATTATCCATTTTACTGTAGTATTGTAGTAACATAGTCCCATTGTACTGCAGTAATGCGGAACCATAGTACTGTAGTATTGTAGTACCATAGTACTGTAGTATTGTAGTAACATAGTACTGTAGTGACATAGTACTGTACTATTGCAGTAACATAGTACTGTTGTATTGTAGCATCATAGTACCGTAGTATTGTAGTAACATAGTATTGTGGCATTGTAGTACCATATTACCGCAGTACCATATTGTAGCATTGTAGTAACATAGCACTGTAGTATTGCGTAGCATAGTACTGCTGTGTGTAGTGCCATAGTACTCTGGTATTGTACTTCACCATAGTATTGTGGTATTGTGTACCATAGTACTCTAGCATTGTAGCACCATTTACTGCAGTATTGTAGCACCATAGTACTGTAGTATTGTAGCACCATAGTACCATGGTATTGTAGTAACGCCGCACTGTAGTATTGCAGTAACACAGTACTGTAGTATGGCAGTAACATAGCACTGCAGCAACAATGCTGTAGTATGGTAGTAACAGCACTGTAGTAACATAGTACTGTAGTATTGTAGTAACATAGTACCATATTATTGTGTAGTAACATACTATTGTGGTATTGCAGTAACACAGTACTGCGGTATTGTAGTATCA